>NC_142184.1:26126678-26426678 GCF_026936395.1 Plectropomus leopardus | reverse complement strand
TATGATTTATGAATTGCCAGGTGTGTGGCAACCATTAACTGATGTCATGTGTAACAGCAAGATTTGTGGCATGGAAGAAAAATTGAGATGAAGAAAAATTATGTTTCAGTAGTCAAAGAGAAGAACTTTTCTCTCTCTCCCTCTCTAGATAGGTATGTTCATACCTCTATGAAAACGTAATGGCACTCCTCTTACCAGGTCATTTATCCATTCACAGCCCTAACAGAGGTGACAGTTATTACCCTAAAGTGCATTACAGCTCTGTGAGGTCAGTTTCTAAAGGACATGCTCTCTGAGAAGCTATGGGGCAAACAGCTGAATAACACAGCTGTGTGAGTGTTTTTCACTGTTTCGTGTGTGTTTGTATTGCTCTATACAGTTTTGTGAGTTACCTAGTGCAAGTACCTCATATGCCTGCGTGTGTGTTTGTGTGAATGGAGGTTTTTTTTGGATGTGTGGGGGAAAATGCCAACATGTTGTCATCCCAAGTCATCACATATTGCAGCTTTGCAGTGGACTTATCAAACATTAAAAGCAGCTTTCAAAAGGTGGGATTTGAAAGTGTTGAGGTGAGTGCCGTATCTGAGGGGTTTGGGGAGTGAATTCCAGAGGGTGGGGACAGCGTTGCAGAAGGCTCTGTACCCCCAGGTCTGGTGCTTGGTCCTGAGAGGTGTGGAGAGAAAGCTGGCATCGGAAGAGAGGAGGTTATGGGAAGGATTGTACGGGTGGAGCAGGTCAGGGATGTGGGGGGGGACTAACACTTGGTCCTACTTTAAATGAAATGAGTAAGTTACAGAGCATCAGAAAACAGTCACCAAAACAACCACCAAGTCCTATCAGGACGGTGTTAGTATTTAAACTACAAAACATATGTGGTCAATTACATCCAAGACCACCTCAGCAAATGGTTTAAGTGTTTGGAGTGGAAATGCGTCTTGGTGGCTGTATATTATTCTGTATTCAGCACTATAATATCAGATCGCCCGAGATACATGTTGATGCCAGGTCTAAACAGGGTTGCTTGTTCTGTCTTAAAAAGTAAGTACAATCATCTTTCCTGGGTATACTGCAAAGAATGTCCTCCTTTTGTCATCATCCTTAAATTTAAGCTGGACCTGTGCTTCTTTTCTTTGATGGAGCTTTTTTTAAGCAGTTAGTTGAAGGCTATGAAAGGTGTTACAGAGAGGCATACTGTAAGAAAAAGCCTAAAACATTTTGTATAATTGTAGCTCACTTACACAAAATTGATGGTTTTGCTCACACAGCTTTCTTTCTTTTTTTATTTATTTCTTTGCGCAAAGCAAATCCTCCTTTTGGCTCCAATGGTGGTGCCAGATGTAGTTGATTTGTGACACAAGTGCAAAACCTTAATGAGGTGACAACAACTCTCATATAACATGTAAGTATTTGGACAGAGGCCTGAAGGTGAGACAGCCCGTCTGAACCTGCCCTCTATCACATCCCAGTGGACGTTGGTCAGAGGTGGAAGGAGGCCCCTTGGATGAATGGGCGAGAAAAGAAAGAGAAAGAGGGTAACTGATCGACAGAAAGAGGATGATGTTGGAGTGAAAGGCCTGGAGCTGTGGAGGGACTGAATGACGGAAGAGGCTGCATTTTCCATGTGAGGACAGATTAACTGACGGGCGAAGTGAAAACTCTCCACTCTTCATTTTCTCCATTTGCCTCTCGGCTCATTATTTAAAAGCCTGGTGATTTAGGTGACAGTTTCTTTGTTCCCCCTTCCATGTCTTGTACTCTCGTGATATACTCTCCCTGTCAATTTAATTTAGCCGATGTAGCTCTTGTGCCCCTCTTGCTTTGCTTTCTCCCTTTGACCGCCTTCGTCCCACACTGTAGCCTGCCCCACAATTCACCCTCTACTAACTCCCCATGACCTTTCTATGCAGATGATAAGCGTTGAATCTATAGTATGATAATTGTGAATCAAAATTTCACAATTTTCCTATATAGTTTTATCACAGCCAGGAAAGGAGTTCAGACAGAGCTGTGCACTTCCAAATCTTTTTTCTTTTAAAAAAGAGTTGCTAAAAAAAGTTGCTAATGTTGTTGTTAATGTTGTTGAGCTTTTTTTCAATCTGGGTAATCAGGAGTAATGACCAATATTATGAAAACAAGAGCAAGAGAGTAAATTGAAGGGCACCCTTCAATTTGTAGACTCTTAAAAAGTTTTTTTTATGTTTCCTCCAACAGAGCCCCTGGGTGTTGCTGTGGTATGCAGATAATGTGCTACAGAGCATCAGACGGTGCATCTTTCATCCTGTCACTGGCAGAGATTACGTAGGGTGTTGGATAACTGATGCAGGTGATAAGAATCAGAACAAGGTCATGCAGGTAATCCTCTAACCCACATCCACAAAAACTTAAAACCAGCACCCTTAGCCAAGGCTGAATTTGATACACACCTGATACACACACAAGACAGGTGGGCTCTCACATAAACACACACGCACACAGGAAGAATGGTGGACACGTACGCATACTCAGACACTAATTTCTTTACCTGACTATATCAACCTGCATGAATCTCACCATACAAATTAATCAAAGTCACAGAGGTGATTTTATGTGTAAAAACTGAGGTATTTACAGTATACAATATATCTTGTTTGTATTGTAATGAATGTATTTTACATATGCGATGTGTGAATTTAGTCACTTATGGCTCCAAAAGTCCAAGATGGTGACTACCACAATACCAGACTCGAGTCTTAAAATGGGAGCCACGAACCAGTGGGTGATGTCATGGTGGTTATGCCCATTCAACCTGGTTTAGTAAAAGGCTGTTGCCGTTGGACTTGGAAACACCAAAGCAACCTCTTAGTGGCTGTATGAAACATAGCAGCATTTTTTAACTACCCTACTAAAAAGAGTGAGATAGTTAGCATAGGCTGAATGGGTCAAACAAACTGCAGACGTTCACCCAAAAGTGTGCTCATACGTATTGTGACGTATGTCAGGACAGATTTACTATGTCTGGAAACATTTTAGGGTCATTCTGATAGATATTTCTTATCTGACAAAATGATGTAGTCTGCTTTTCATTACAATTATAGAGGTAGTAGGTCATTCTGATAGATATTTCTCATCTGCAAGACAGATCAACTACACTCTTTAACTGCTTTTATAGAATTATTGGGTCACTGTGATGACATTTCCTAACTAGCAGAATGAGAGTAGTAGGTCATTCTGATGGATAAACCATGCCTTTCAGAATGACCTATGCTATTTTTAACTACATTTATAGAAGTAGATGGTCATATTCCCTACCTGACAGAAAGACCTACTCTATTTTTCAACTACATTTATAGATTCACATTTCATTCTGAAGACATTTCCTACCTGACAGAATGAGCTATTCTACTTTTTACTACATTAATAGAGGTAGTACATAGTCTATATATATAGTCTATAGTCACAAGGGCAGTAGGTCATTCTGATTGATGTTCCTTCCCTGGCAGAATGGCTTACTCTATTTTTTGGGGGGGTACATGGGATTTTCTGTAAGTAAGTGAGTAACTGAGTAATAGAGTTGGTACCATTGATCAGTGTGACTGAGATCTGATGCAGCTGTTTCCCTATTGGCCATTGTTCTTTCTAAATAAATAGACACCAAAACAGCGGACACGCTGACAGACGCTGACAGTCTATATTACTGTCACGTTATTCCTCATTCTCTGTAAGTGGTGAAACATGGCAGCATGGTGGAAAAATAGCAATATAGACAGCTAACGAGCAATCTGCGGTTGTTCTGCCAAATTTGGACGTAGAAGAGTGAAAGGACCACTTCATCAGTTTGTCTGAGGAACAGCCGTTTCTGTAACACACGAGCCTACATTTATTTAAACGTTATTAAATGATGCGTGTCACAGTGAATGGGTTGACCAGTGGAGGCATACAACAATGTAGTGGTATATTTAGTTTAAGATGGATGTTGCGTTGCAGTCCCACTTTGGGTCCTGGGAGATTATAATTTCCAGAAATCTGAAGTTGGAATTGGATTTTGGCTCTTTCATGGACAGATTTTGCTACCATTTATTCATTTCATTTTGCTGTTTCCAGATGTGTATGCTCATCACAAAGTCACTGAATGATATAGAATTAAAAGGTCAGTATGCACACACATTAACACACAGAGGCTGATGGGCAGGTGTACACATAGAAGCACTCTGCAGGTTCACCCCCACCCCTAATCACAGCTGACTATTACAGCAGTGGAATGTGATCCTGGACTGTAACCAGGATGTTGACCCACATACTGATTACAACACTGCAGCTCCAACCACAGCGAAAAAACTCTGCACTCAGCATTGAGTTCTTTAGCTACTGTTTTTCATTACTGTTGCACTTTTCAGCCAGGAATTATTTAGACATTCAATATATTTTTTGCTGGAAAGGCATTCGAAATATGTTATTGCTTTATTATTTGTTTTGACTTCGTTCCTCTGGCTTTTGATAGCATTCATTACTTGAACCAAGGAACACAAAAGTCTCAGGCTGCAGTTGAAAGCATTTCTGTATATCCTTGATCCCTGATTTCAGCCCTGATCGTCTTTGTCTTTCTCTTGGCAATTAGCCATTTATCTCTGTTCCACTTATATTTTGACAGATCTCACTTCAAACATGTCCTAACATGACAGTTTAATATATTTCATGTGTTTGTAGCTTCTCAAAGCACTCTGATTTCCACATCAAAGCCTGTCTGTATCATCTCCACCTGCATCTCACTATGTCTACAAAAACCTGTTGGTGGTTGCTCACGAAGCTATGAACTCAGGGCTTCATAACAATAGAGGCGACCTGTGTGTTTACATGGACATGAATAACCTGTTAATGATGGGGTTTTTGGAGTATTCCATTTATGTGTTGAGCATATTCTGTTTATGAGAAACCTAAATTTGCAAGATGGAGAACTCTGACAGACACTGTGGTGTATACGTGGAATATGAATAACCCAGTTTCTCTGTACTCATCTTAACACAGTAACCTGAATATGTTCATAACCTTGATAAGCCTCATAAACGGCAGTTTTGGATGAGATATTATAGTGTGACTTTTTGTGCCATTTTTGATGATACACTACAGTATGACTTCTTTATCCTATTTTGGATGTCATACTATACTATAACTCTTTAAAGCTATTTTGGTGAACATACTATTGTATGACTTTTTAAAGCTATTTTGGACGACATACTATAGTATGACTTTTTTATGCTATTTTGGACGACTTAATTTTACCGTTTCCAAATAATCACTTTTGTTAAGTTTAAGTTTAATGATAATTTGTTTCAATGAAACCATACTTATAATTTGCTTATTTCTTTACTAACACCCTCCAATGGTTGTTTTAAATTCACCCCAGAACAGAAAATATTTGTGTCCCCGGGCCCCACACAAAGCCCATTGGGGCCCAATAAAATGCCTTCCCTTTTTTTCTTTTTTTTTTTTGCTCATGCATAATGCTTTTCAAAAAAATCCCTTCCCCAAAATAGCATCGGAATGCCTAATCCATCAATGATTTATGTCTTGTCGGAGTTTGTCCACCCCCCCCCCCAACCCCCCCCTTCTGTTGGCACTGCATGGACTATTCCATAATGCGCATCACCATACTGCGCAGCGCTTATGCGGAAATGATTCCAGCGCGCTGAGATTCAATTCATGTAAACACACTCCGACAGAGAGACAGAGAGGCTAATCGAGATAAACCTCAAAGCGAAGCTACGAGAGCGGTTCACAGAAAAACGAGGAAAAACTGGAGTTTTCAACAAACCTGCTAAAGGTATCTACCTTTTCAAAGCAAAGCCAGTGTCGTGCTAAAAAGTGATCGTCTGCCAGAAAGTGATTCAGCCTGTTAAAGCTCAGTGTTCAGTGTTATAGTTTGATCAGGCATGACATTTACGCAATTATAAACAGTATTGTTGTTCCCATTCTTTGTATGTGTTTAATATGTCTAAAATCTCGTTTACATTTGTGACGGGTAATGTAAAAATATTTTTATTTATTTTTTTTAACCTCCTTTTTCCTGTTGAAATATCTTTGAAGAGCCAATACAACACATAAAACTTGCCAAAAAGTGATTGCAGCTCTTATCTTGTCACTGAAAGGTTATTACTGTCTTAAAATGACTCGATTTCAGTCATAGTGATATATTTGACAGATTATAGCTCACCCTGTTCTTTTTTACCTGTGTAAATACATTTAAAGGGCCAATGCAATGCATGAAATGTAATTTCTTACTTGCCAAAAAATGATTACAGCTCCTTTTTTTGCCACTGAAAGGGTGTTTCTGCCTCAAAATGACTTGATTTCATTCATAGTGATTTTATTTGACAGATTGTAACTTACCCAGTCCCCTTTATCTGTGCAAATTCCTTTGAAATACGAATGCAACAAATAAAATGCAATTTTAACTTGCCAAAAAGTGATTGCAGCCGTTATCTTGTTTTGGCTTAAAAATGTCTAGTTTCTATTCTTGGAGGTTGTATTTAATTGTTATCACTCCAGTCATTTCTTTTTTATCTGTGTAATTACCTTTAAAGGGGCCAGTGCAATGCATAAAATGTAATTTTCAACTTGCCACAAAGGAATTGCAGCTGTTATCTTGCCACTGAAAGGCTGAGTAGATTTAATTCACAGTGATTAAATTTGACTGAGTGTAGCCGACTCAGCCCTCTTTATCTAAATAATTAGGTTTTTAAGAAACATTTAATTTCACAAACACCTGTGCCCTTACCGCAGACATAAAGTTATGTGTATTTACATGCTACGACTGTTTGATCCATGTGAGAGTAGCTGAAGCCGTGAATACTAGGCTATTCAGCTTTAACAGGCTGCGCACACTTCCTTGTCAACAGCCCACGCCGCTCGCTCTTAGTAACATAACAAAAAAAAGAAAGATGTGACAGCAAGATTTGCTGAACCCAAGGCTTGCAAAGTCAATTTTTAGATGCCAAAATGGAGAGAGAGATAGGAGATATGAAAACAAACACAGAGAGGAGAGATAAAGACAAAAGCACAGAGGGAGAAGAAATTCAGACAAACGCACACAGAGGATATGAAAACCAGCAGAGAGAGGAGAGATGAAAACAGAAAGAGATAGGAGATATGAAGACAAGCACAGAGAGAGGGGAGAGATTGACTAAAAACGAAATGTTTCCATGTAACTAAAACAGTATGTATGTAATATGTGTTTAAAATATATTTCTTTAATGTATGTAATTATTTAATCTGTGATTTTGCCTTGGCAACGATGTGACAAACATTCATGCCAATAGAGCTGATTTGAATTTGAGAGGAGAGATTGAGACAAGCATGGACAGAAAGGAGAGGTTAAGACAAAAGCACAGAGAGAGAGAGGACAGATCAGTCAGTCATTACATTATATGTCTAATGATTACCTTCTTATTGTCTTCTTATATCTGTCTTACTGTCTTGTGTGGTATCTTCACTTTGTAGATGTCACAAGATACAGTAGAGCACAAGACCATGATAAATCTCCTGCCACCCTATGGGAAACCAAGGTAAATGATGACATGTTTAACCCCTTAACAGGCATTGCAACTGCACGGTAGACATTTTTTTGCAATCAAATTGCTTCACTAAAAACTTGGCAAAATCCAATTTAATTTTATACAAATGTTTATATACAATGCTTTTTATTATTTTGATTATGCTGTAATGCTGTTCAGTTCTATTTTTATTATACTGTACTATTTTTTATACCATATATTTGTGTTGTTTTTGTATATGTATTTACTTGTATTTTTGTTCATTTTATTGAGCGAATTGTATTTTCAGATTTTTATTATATAACACTGCCATTTTTTTGTAACCTTAAAGTCTTAAAAGATTTGTTTTTCACAAGATTTATTTTTATTTGCAAGTTCACCACTGTGAAAAGGTGTTTGTTTTCTGTATTTTTTTTACAAAGGTATAACTTTTTAACTTTTTTTTAGGTATAACTATTTACATTTTGTTTGGAATGAAAAAAATTACAGATGTATGTTAATGCTTTCAAAATCCCTTCAATTACTTTTTATGACAGTAATGTCATATCAACATTATTAAAGTCAGTAGACTTTTTGTTTTTCCATTTTTTGACAATATCCAATATCTCTTACTCAGTTGCTGCTTTACGAAATACTGAGTTGGGATTTCTCTCAAAAAACTTTCCTGGAGTTTCCTCTGATGTCCCAGGATTAGGGAGTTTTCCTGCCAAGTCAGGTCCAATATTAAAAAACTGATTGATGCTATTAGCCACAACATCCATATTATAATTTTCATTATCTTTATCAATAAAATACTTATTTTTCTAGAGGTATTTTTTATAATACATTTTAGTGTATTCCATATTCCTTTAATATTGTTTTTTTTATCATCTAGTAATTATTTATAATATCCTTTCTTATTTTTCCTTATCATTTGAGTTAACTCATTTTTCTATTTTTCATATTTATTTATGTCTTATGAAAACTCTGCAAAGTGTTTTTTTTTCTTTTTGCAGGCATTTTTCAATCCCTTTGTGATCCACTGACAATTAGTTTATTTTAGTTTTCTGCTATACTCTTTAAATGGGCAATGGTTTTTTTTTTTTTATCACATAACAACCTGAATATTCTTAAGACTGTTTCATGAGCACAGTTCAGGCCTTTTTCAAGGTATGTCATTTTCCAATTCTGTGCTAGTAAGTTTTCAGTGCATTGATGGATTCCTCTGACCTCACATGTCTGTATTCTGTTTGCTTCTTTGATTTATTATACGTGTAATTGCTATTATAGACTTTAAGAACTGGCAGGTGGTCACTGATATTGTTGATTAATAATTGACTTACTGTTTTGTTTTCCATGTCACTGGTGGATATATAATCAATTAGGGTGGCACAATGGGATGTAATTCTGCTGGTTCAGGTGATTTTTAGAAATAGGCCCATATATTGTATTAATAATAGGGTTGCACCTAACAATTATTTTTTTTATCAATTAAGATTATTTTTTCAATTAATCGATTTATCTATCGATTATTTCTTTCATTGATCTAACTATTAGTTTTTATTACTCAATTAATATAACAACAAATTTACCAAAAATAACCAGTCTTACTGGTAATCTGTTTTACAGTCTGATGTAAAGTCTCTCCAAAATAAAATTAATGCAAGAGCTTGTTCCACTCAAGTAAAAGGCATGAAGTGCAATCTACATTTAGCAATCCAACAGCAAAATAGATAAAACAATGTAAAATTAAAGTCACTTTTAGGAGGAGTAACAAAACAGTTACTCTTTGTTGCAGTAAGAAACCTCAAATCGAGAAGTCCAACATCTTACAGTAAAATTCGTGCAGTTTGAGTAACACTATAATTTTTCTTTAACATCAATGATTATAGGGCAGCACGGTGGCGTCGTGGTTAGCACTGTTGCCTCACAGCAAGAGGGTCCCTGGTTCAAAACCCAGTTGGAGTGGGGTTTGGTCCATGGGCAGGGGCCCTTCTGTGCAGAGTTTGCATTTTCTCCCTGTGTCTGCGTGGGTTCCCAGGGGTCTCCGGCTTCCTCCCACAGTCCAAAGACATGCCGGTCAGGTTGATTGGTGACTCTAAATTGCCCTTAGGTGTGACTGTATCAGCAACTGTTGGCATTCTGTCCACAGAGACACAGACAGATAGCTTTTGTTTTGAAAGGGAAGCAAGGAAGTTGAGGTAAAACAAACATCTTTGTATTTCCTCATCTCTGTGTCAGAGAGAGACTTTAATAGAATAGAATAGAATGCTCTTTATTGTCATTATACAGTGTATAATGAGATTGGAGAAACTGCAGTATAAAGTGGTATAGAGTCAATATAATCATTTAGTTTGTCAGCATTCGATTCCTGCTGACAAATGCGAGCATCACGCCTAAAAAAAATGGCTAGCCACAGTTTCTCTAGATGTGTTGCAGCTTACACAGAGTGGAGACCGCCTGATAGGTGCTGCTCAGGCAGGCAGTGTGCACACTCTAACTTGAGACATGAGCGCCAGGACAAAAACAACACGATCGGCCCTGCTCATGCTCTCATGGCGCACGCTGTGTGTAACGGTGCAAAGCATCGACGCATTTTACGTGAATTGGCGTAATTATGTAATTGATTACGTCAATTCTGTCGATGTGTCGCCCCAGCCCTAATAAATAAATGAATCTGTAAGTTTGTGCATATTAGAATTTAATTAGGTCAGTATTCATATCTGCACACCCGTATTTTGTCTATGACTGCACTTCAGTTCATAACCATCCAGCTCAAAGTCCATCCCTTTTTCCATGTTGACTGAAAAGTATGACCTTTTTTTATGCTATTTTGGACGACCTATTATAGTATGACTTTTTTTGGACGGCATACTAAAGTTTACCCCTCCCTGAGCTACCACCTTATCGTGGTGGAGGGGTTTGTGTGTCCCAGTGATCCTAGGAGCTCAGTTGTCGGGGGCTTTACGCCCCTGGTAGGGTCACCCATGGCAAACAGGTCCTAGGGGAGGGACCAGACAAAGTGTAGCTCACCGGACCCCTTCTGATGAAAACAAAAAATGGTTCAAAGTTTCCCTCGCCCAGACGCGGGTCACCGGTCCCCTCCGGTTCCCAGGCCTTGTGGTGGGACTTGATGGCAACGCCTGGTGGCTGGGCCTTTACCCATGGGGCCTGGCTGGGCACAGCCTGAAGATATGACGTGGGATCTCCTTCCCGTGGGCTCACCACCCATAGGAGGGGCCAAAAGGGTCGGGTGCCGTGTGAGTTGGGCGGCAGCCGAATGGGGGGACCTTGGCGGTCCGATCCTCGGCTGCAGAAGCTAGCTATGGGGATGTGGAATGTCACCTCTCTGGTGGGGAAGGAGCCTGAGCTGGTGCGCGAGGTTGAGAATTTCTGACTAGATATAGTCGGCCTCACCTCAACACATATCATGGGCTCCAGAACCAGTCTTCTCGAGAGGGGTTGGACTCTCTTCCGCTCTAGAGTTGCCACTGGTGAGAGGCGCCGGGCAGGGATGGAAATCCTTATTGCCCACCCAGCTCAGTGCCTGCATGTTGAAGTTTACCCTGGTGAACGGGAGGGTAGCCTCGCTCCGCCTTCGGGTGGGGGACAGATCCTGACTGTTGTTTGTGCCTACGGTCCAAACAGCAGTTCAGAGTATCCACCCTTTGTGGAGTCCTTAGAGGGGGTGCTGGAGAGTGCTCCTTCTGGGGACTCCCTCGTTCTGCTGGGGGACTTCAACACTCACGTTGGCAACGACAGTGAGACCTGGAGGGGCATGATCAGGAGGAATGGCCCCCTTGATCTGAACCCGAGTGGTGTTTTGTTATTGGACTTCTGTGCTTGCCACAGATTGTCCATAACAAACACCATGTACAAGCATAAGGGTGTCCATATGCGCACTTGGCATCAGGACACCCTAGGCCACAGTTCGATGATCGACTTTGTAGTCGTATCGTCGGACTTGCGGCCGCATGTCTTGGACACTTGGGTGAAGAGAGGGGCGGAGCTGTCAACCGATCACCACCTGGTGGTGAGTTGGCTCCGATGGTGGGGGAGGACGCCAGTCAGACCTGGCAGACCCAAACGCATTGTGAGGGTCTGCTGGGAATGTCTGGCAGTATGACCTGTCAGAAGGAGCTTCAACTCCCACCTCTGGGAGAGCTTCGACCATGTCCTGGGGGAGGTGGAGGACATTGAGTCTGAGTGGGCCATGTTCCGTGCCTCCGTTGCTGAGGTGGCCGACTGGTACTGTGGCCATAAGGTGGTCGGTGCCTGTCGGGGCGGCAACACCCGAACCTGTTGGTGGACACCGCTGGTGAGGGATGCCATCAAACTGAAGAAGGAGTCCTATCGGGCCTTCTTGGCCTGTGGGACTCCAGAGGCAGCAGACAGGTACCGGCAGGCCAAGCGGAGTGCAGCTATGGCGGTCGCCGCGGCGAAAACCCAGGTGTGGGAGGAGTTCGGTGAGGCCATGGAGAACGACTTCCGGACGGCTTCGAAGAGGTTCTTGACCACCATTGGGCGTCTCAGTAGGGGGAAGCAGTGCTCTGTCGACACTGTGTATGGTGGGGACGGGGCGCTGCTGACTTTGACTCAGGACGTTGTGGATCAGTGGAAGGAATACTTCGAAGACCTCCTCAATCCCACTGACATGACTTCTGGTGAGGAAGCAGGGCCTGGGGACTCAGGGATGGCTCTTCCATCACCGGGGCTGAGGTTGCTGAGGTTGTCAAAAAGCTCCACGGTGGCAGGGCCCTGAGGGTGGATGAGGTCCGCCCGGAGTTCTTTAGGGCACTGGATGTTGTGGGGCTGTCATGATTGACACGACTCTGTAACATTGCGTGGACATTGGGGGCAGTGCCTCTGAACTGGCTTTTTAAGAAGGGGGACCGGAGGGTGTGTTCCAACTATAGGGGGATCATACTCCTCAGCCTCCCTGGTAAGGTCTATTCAGGGGTACTAGAGAGGAGGGTTCAGAACAGTCAAACCTCGGATTCAGGAGGAGCAATGCGGTTTTCGCCCTGGTCGTGGAACTGTGGACCAGCTCTGGACCATTGGCAGGATCCTTGAGGATGCATGGGAGTTTGCCCAACCAGTCCATGTGCTTTGTGGACTTGGAGAAGGCATTCTACCGTGTCCCTCGGGGAGTCCTGTGGGGGGTTCTCCGGGAATATGGGGTATCGGACCCCCTGATACGGGCCGTCCATTCCCTGTACGACTGGTGCCAGAGCTTAGTCTACATTGCCGGCAATAAGTCGGACTCGTTTCTGGTGAGAGTTGGACTCCGCCAGGGCTGCCCTTTGTCACAGATTCTGTTCATAACTTTTATGGAGAGAATTTCTAGGCGCAGCCAGGGAGTTGAGGGGGGTCCGGTTTGGTGACCTCAGGATTGTGGTCCCTGCTTTTTACAGATGATGTGGTCCTGTTGGCTTCATCAGGCTGTGACCTCCAGCTCACACTAGATCAGTTCGCAGCTGAGTGTGAAGCGGCTGGGATAAGAATCACCACCTCCAAATCCGAGGCCATGGTTCTCAGCTGGAAAAGGGTGGCGTGCCCTTTCCAGATCGGGGATGAGATCCTGCCCCAAATGGAGGAGTTTAAGTACCTCTGGGTCTTGTTCACAAGTGAGGGAAGGATGGAGCTGGAGATCGACAGGCGGATCGGTGCAGAGTCTGCAGTAATGCATGATGAGGAGGGAGCTGAGCCGAAAGGCAAAGCTCTCGATTTACCGGTCAGTCTTCGTTCCTTCCCTCACCTCTGGTCATGAGCTTTGGGTAGTGACCAAAAGAACAAGATGGCAGGTACAAGCGGCCGAAATGAGCTTCCTCCGTAGGGTGGCTTGTCTCTCCCTTAGAGATAGGGTGAGAAGCTTGCTCATCCGGGAGGAGCATGGAGTAGAGCCGCTGCTGGGAACGCCTCGGGATCCCCTGGGAAGAGCTGGACGAAGTGGCCGAGGAGAGGGAAGTCTGGGCTTCCCTGCTTAGGCAGCTGCCCCCGCGACCTGACTCCGGATAAGCGGTAGAAAATGGATGGATGGATGGCTGGGTGGAAAGTTTACATTTTTTAAGCAATAAGTATAGTATGACCTTTATGCTATTTTGGACAAAATATTATAGTATGACTTTTTTATGCTATTTTTGATGACACTATAGGATGACTTTTTAAAGCTATTTTTCATGACACACTGTAGTATGACTTTTTCATGCAATTTTGGACAAGATACTATGGTATGACTTTTTTAAGGTATTTTGGACCACATAATATACTACAGGTGTATGTTTCGAAAATCGATAAAAACGCTATAGTATAGCATAAGGTCCATAAACTTATCAAAATGCCATAGTCTAGTCTAAAATTTATCAAAACGAAACCAAGCTGCTCATTCCCCCCGAGGGAGATGAACCCCTTCATGAACATGCAAAATGCCACACCCTGACTCATGAGCATGTTTATCATGTTCATGAATCACCAGCAGAAGCTGTTTAAGCAACCATTGATAGGAAATTACATGCAGAGGGTTGGAAACTCGCCAGCAGCATCAGGAGGAAGCCTCTACCAAACATGACACCCCAAGCAGAAGGAGGAAGTTTCGACTCGAAGAAACCATTCCAAGGTCAGCCAATGAGGAGAGACTGAGAGTGTAAAGAGTGATGACAGGAAGGACTTCCAGATAAAGAGGAACAGATCACTGTATACGATTTTTGAGCTTTTGCCCTGTCTTGCTTGGAATCTGTGTAAGAGGATGCATGTAACTCCAGTAAAAGGGAGTGAGGTAACTGTTGCTTTTGATATATGCTTTTGACATTTTTATCTTTGAATGAAGCCTGCCTCGAGCAGTTTTAACCTTTGTCTACCATCCCTGGGTCTTCGCCTTTTCATCCTTCTGAGAATGGCTAAAAATGTCAAAATGTAACATGTCCAAAAGATAGCTGAAAAAAAACTCAAAACAACTTAAAATAGGGTTAAAAGACAAGCCATAGCATAGAATGTTGCAAAAAGACCCCAAAAAACCATAATAATGCATATTGAAAAAATGACCGAAAAGGCAAGGCTATAGTATGGAAAAATGTCAAAATATGACATGTCCCAAAAACAGCTGGAAACACCTTAAAACAGCATAAAAGAGTGTGCCGAAACACGCTATAGCAGAGAATCTTTCAAAAATGGTCAAAAACACCATAAAATAGGATGTGGAAAAAATGACCGAAAAGGCAAGGCTATAGTATGGAAAAATGTCAAAATATGTCATGTCCCAAAAACAGCTGGAAACACCTCAAAACAGCATAAAAGAGCGTGCCGAAACACGCTATAGCAGAGAATCTTTCAAAAACGGTTAAAAACACCGTAAAATAGGATGTGGAAAAAATGACCGAAAAGGCAAGGCTATAGTATGGAAAAATGTCAAAATATGTCATGTCCCAAAAACAGCTGGAAACACCTTAAAACAGCATAAAAGAGTGTGCCGAAACACGCTATAGCAGAGAATCTTTCAAAAATGGTCAAAAACACCATAAAATAGGATGTTGAAAAAATGACCGAAAAGGCAAGGCTATAGTATGGAAAAATGTCAAAATATGTCATGTCCCAAAAACAGCTGAAAACACCTCAAAACAGCATAAAAGAGCATGCCGAAACACGCTATAGCAGAGAATCTTTCAAAAACGGCCAAAAACACCGTAAAATAGGATGTGGAAAAAATGACCGAAAAGGCAAGGCTATAGTATGGAAAAATGTCAAAATATGACATGTCCCAAAAACAGCTGGAAACACCTTAAAACAGCATAAAAGAGCGTGCCGAAACACGCTATAGCAGAGAATCTTTCAAAAACGGTCAAAAACACCGTAAAATAGGATGTGGAAAAAATGACCGAAAAGGCAAGGCTATAGTATGGAAAAATGTCAAAATATGACATGTCCCAAAAACAGCTGGAAACACCTTAAAACAGCATAAAAGAGTGTGCCGAAACACGCTATAGCAGAGAATCTTTCAAAAATGGTCAAAAACACCATAAAATAGGATGTGGAAAAAATGACCGAAAAGGCAAGGCTATAGTATGGAAAAATGTCAAAATATGTCATGTCCCAAAAACAGCTGAAAACAACTTGAAACAGCATAAAAGAGCGTGCCGAAACACGCTATAGCAGAGAATCTTTCAAAAACGGCCAAAAACACCATAAAATAGGATGTGGAAAAAATGACCGAAAAGGCAAGGCTATAGTATGGAAAAATGTCAAAATATGTCATGTCCCAAAAACAGCTAGAAACACCTTAAAACAGCATAAAAGAGCGTGCCGAAACACGCTATAGCAGAGAATCTTTCAAAAACGGTCAAAAACACCGTAAAATAGGATGTGGAAAAAATGACCGAAAAGGCAAGGCTATAGTATGGAAAAATGTCAAAATATGTCATGTCCCAAAAACAGCTGGAAACACCTTAAAACAGCATAAAAGAGCGTGCGAAACACGCTATAGCAAAGAAACTTTCAAAAACAGTCAAAACACCATAAAATAGGATGTTGTAAAAATGACTGAAAAGGCAAGGCTATAGTATGGAAAAATGTCAAAAAATAACTTCTCCCAAAAACAGCTGAAAACACCTCAAAACAGCATAAAAGAGCGTGCCGAAACACGCTATAGCAGAGAATCTTTCAAAAATGGTCAAAAACACCATAAAATAGGATGTGGAAAAAATGACCGAAAAGGCAAGGCTATAGTATGGAAAAATGTCAAAATATGTCATGTCCCAAAAACAGCTGAAAACACCTTGAAATAGCATAAAAGAGCGTGCGGAAACACGCTATAGCAGAGAATCTTTCAAAAACGGTCAAAAACACCATAAAATAGGATGTGGAAAAAATGACCGAAAAGGCAAGGCTATAGTATGGAAAAATGTCAAAATATGACATGTCCCAAAAACAGCTGAAAACACCTTGAAATAGCATAAAAGAGCGTGCGGAAACACGCTATAGCAGAGAATCTTTCAAAAACGGTCAAAAACACCATAAAATAGGATGTGGAAAAAATGACCGAAAAGGCAAGGCTATAGTATGGAAAAATGTCAAAATATGACATGTCCCAAAAACAGCTGAAAACACCTTGAAACAGCATAAAAGAGCGTGCCGAAACACGCTATAGCAGAGAATCTTTCAAAAACGGCCAAAAACACCGTAAAATAGGATGTGGAAAAAATGACCGAAAAGGCAAGGCTATAGTATGGAAAAATGTCAAAATATGACATGTCCCAAAAACAGCTGGAAACACCTTAAAACAGCATAAAAGAGCGTGCGGAAACACGCTATAGCAGAGAATCTTTCAAAAACGGTCACAAACACCGTAAAATAGGATGTGGAAAAAATGACCGAAAAGGCAAGGCTATAGTATGGAAAAATGTCAAAATATGACATGTCCCAAAAACAGCTGGAAACACCTTAAAACAGCATAAAAGAGCGTGCGGAAACACGCTATAGCAGAGAATCTTTCAAAAATGGTCAAAAACACCATAAAATAGGATGTGGAAAAAATGACCGAAAAGGCAAGGCTATAGTATGGAAAAATGTCAAAATATGACATGTCCCAAAAACAGCTGAAAACACCTTGAAACAGCATAAAAGAGCGTGCGGAAACACGCTATAGCAGAGAATCTTTCAAAAATGGTCAAAAACACCATAAAATAGGATGTGGAAAAAATGACCGAAAAGGCAAGGCTATAGTATGGAAAAATGTCAAAATATGTCATGTCCCAAAAACAGCTGGAAACACCTTAAAACAGCATGAAAGAGCGTGCCGAAACACACTATAGCAGAGAATCATTCAAAAATGGTCAAAAACACCATAAAATGGGATGTTGAAAAAATGACCGAAAAGGCAAGGCTATAGTATGGAAAAATGTCAAAATATGACATGTCCCAAAAACAGCTGGAAACACCTTAAAACAGCATAAAAGAGCGTGCCGAAACACGCTATAGCAGAGAATCATTCAAAAATGGTCAAAAACACCGTAAAATAGGATGTGGAAAAAATGACCGAAAAGGCAAGGCTATAGTATGGAAAAATGTCAAAATATGACATGTCCCAAAAACAGCTGGAAACACCTTAAAACAGCATAAAAGAGCGTGCCGAAACACGCTATAGCAGAGAATCTTTCAAAAATGGTCAAAAACACCGTAAAATAGGATGTGGAAAAATGACCCGAAAAGGCAAGGCTATAGTATGGAAAAATGTCAAAATATGACATGTCCCAAAAACAGCTGGAAACACCTTAAAACAGCATAAAAGAGCGTGCCGAAACACGCTATAGCAGAGAATCTTTCAAAAATGGTCAAAAACACCGTAAAATAGGATGTGGAAAAAATGACCGAAAAGGCAAGGCTATAGTATGGAAAAATGTCAAAATATGTCATGTCCCAAAAACAGCTGAAAACACCTTGAAACAGCATAAAAGAGCGTGCAGAAACACGCTATAGCAGAGAATCTTTCAAAAATGGTCAAAAACACCAAAAAATAGGAAGTGGAAAAATGACCGAAAAGGCAAGGCTATAGTATGGAAAAATGTCAAAATATGACATGTCCCAAAAACAGCTGGAAACACCTTAAAACAGCATAAAAGAGCGTGCCGAAACACGCTATAGCAGAGAATCTTTCAAAAATGGTCAAAAACACCATAAAATAGGATGTGGAAAAAATGACCGAAAAGGCAAGGCTATAGTATGGAAAAATGTCAAAATATGACATGTCCCAAAAACAGCTGAAAACACATCAAAACAGCATAAAAGAGCGTGCCGAAACACGCTATAGCAGAGAATCTTTCAAAAATGGTCAAAAACACCATAAAATGGGATGTTGAAAAAATGACCGAAAAGGCAAGGCTATAGTATGGAAAAATGTCAAAATATGACATGTCCCAAAAACAGCTGGAAACACCTTAAAACAGCATAAAAGAGCGTGCCGAAACACGCTATAGCAGAGAATCTTTCAAAAATGGTCAAAAACACCATAAAATAGGATGTGGAAAAAATGACCGAAAAGGCAAGGCTATAGTATGGAAAAATGTCAAAATATGTCATGTCCCAAAAACAGCTGGAAACACCTTAAAACAGCATAAAAGAGCGTGCCGAAACACGCTATAGCAGAGAATCTTTCAAAAATGGTCAAAAACACCATAAAATAGGATGTGGAAAAAATGACCGAAAAGGCAAGGCTATAGTATGGAAAAATGTCAAAATATGTCATGTCCCAAAAACAGCTGGAAACACCTTAAAACAGCATAAAAGAGCGTGCCGAAACACGCTATAGCAGAGAATCTTTCAAAAATGGTCAAAAACACCATAAAATAGGATGTGGAAAAAATGACCGAAAAGGCAAGGCTATAGTATGGAAAAATGTCAAAATATGTCATGTCCCAAAAACAGCTGGAAACACCTTAAAACAGCATAAAAGAGCGTGCCGAAACACGCTATAGCAGAGAATCTTTCAAAAATGGTCAAAAACACCATAAAATAGGATGTTGAAAAAATGACCGAAAAGGCAAGGCTATAGTATGGAAAAATGTCAAAATATGTCATGTCCCAAAAACAGCTGAAAACACCTTGAAACAGCATAAAAGAGCGTGCCGAAACACGCTATAGCAGAGAATCTTTCAAAAATGGTCAAAAACACCATAAAATAGGATGTGGAAAAATGACCGAAAAAGGCAAGGCTATAGTATGGAAAAATGTCAAAATATGTCATGTCCCAAAAACAGCTGGAAACACCTTAAAACAGCATAAAAGAGCGTGCCGAAACGCGCTATAGCAGAGAATCTTTCAAAAATGGTCAAAAACACCATAAAATAGGATGTTGAAAAAATGACCGAAAAGGCAAGGCTATAGTATGGAAAAATGTCAAAATATGTCATGTCCCAAAAACAGCTGGAAACACCTTAAAACAGCATAAAAGAGCGTGCCGAAACACGCTATAGCAGAGAATCATTCAAAAATGGTCAAAAACACCGTAAAATAGGATGTTGAAAAATGACCGAAAAAGGCAAGGCTATAGTATGGAAAAATGTCAAAATATGACATGTCCCAAAAACAGCTGGAAACACCTTAAAACAGCATAAAAGAGCGTGCCGAAACACGCTATAGCAGAGAATCTTTCAAAAATGGTCAAAAACACCATAAAATAGGATGTGGAAAAAATGACCGAAAAGGCAAGGCTATAGTATGGAAAAATGTCAAAATATGACATGTCCCAAAAACAGCTGGAAACACCTTAAAACAGCATAAAAGAGCGTGCCGAAACACGCTATAGCAGAGAATCTTTCAAAAATGGTCAAAAACACCGTAAAATAGGATGTGGAAAAAATGACCGAAAAGGCAAGGCTATAGTATGGAAAAATGTCAAAATATGTCATGTCCCAAAAACAGCTGGAAACACCTTAAAACAGCATAAAAGAGCGTGCCGAAACACGCTATAGCAGAGAATCATTCAAAAATGGTCAAAAACACCATAAAATGGGATGTTGAAAAAATGACCGAAAAGGCAAGGCTATAGTATGGAAAAATGTCAAAATATGTCATGTCCCAAAAACAGCTGAAAACACCTTAAAACAGCATAAAAGAGCATGCCGAAACACGCTATAGCAGAGAATCTTTCAAAATGGTCAAAAACACCGTAAAATAGGATGTGGAAAAAATGACCGAAAAGGCAAGGCTATAGTATGGAAAAATGTCAAAATATGTCATGTCCCAAAAACAGCTGAAAACACCTTGAAACAGCATAAAAGAGCGTGCGGAAACACGCTATAGCAGAGAATCTTTCAAAAATGGTCAAAAACACCATAAAATAGGATGTGGAAAAAATGACCGAAAAGGCAAGGCTATAGTATGGAAAAATGTCAAAATATGACATGTCCCAAAAACAGCTGGAAACACCTTAAAACAGCATAAAAGAGCGTGCTGAAACACGCTATAGCAGAGAATCTTTCAAAAATGGCCAAAAAACCATAAAATAGGATGTGGAAAAATGACCGAAAAAGGCAAGGCTATAGTATGGAAAAATGTCAAAATATGACATGTCCCAAAAACAGCTGAAAACACCTTGAAACAGCATAAAAGAGCGTGCGGAAACACGCTATAGCAGAGAATCTTTCAAAAATGGTCAAAAACACCATAAAATAGGATGTGGAAAAAATGACCGAAAAGGCAAGGCTATAGTATGGAAAAATGTCAAAATATGACATGTCCCAAAAACAGCTGAAAACACCTTGAAACAGCATAAAAGAGCGTGCGAAACACGCTATAGCAGAGAATCTTTCAAAATGGTCAAAAACACCATAAAATAGGATGTGGAAAAAATGACCGAAAAGGCAAGGCTATAGTATGGAAAAATGTCAAAATATGTCATGTCCCAAAAACAGCTGGAAACACCTTAAAACAGCATAAAAGAGCGTGCCGAAACACGCTATAGCAGAGAATCATTCAAAAATGGTCAAAAACACCATAAAATGGGATGTTGAAAAAATGACCGAAAAGGCAAGGCTATAGTATGGAAAAATGTCAAAATATGTCATGTCCCAAAAACAGCTGAAAACACCTTGAAACAGCATAAAAGAGCGTGCGGAAACACGCTATAGCAGAGAATCTTTCAAAAATGGTCAAAAACACCATAAAATGGGATGTTGAAAAATGACCGAAAAGGCAAGGCTATAGTATGGAAAAATGTCAAAATATGTCATGTCCCAAAAACAGCTGAAAACACCTTGAAACAGCATAAAAGAGCGTGCGGAAACACGCTATAGCAGAGAATCATTCAAAAATGGTCAAAAACACCATAAAATGGGATGTTGAAAAAATGACCGAAAAGGCAAGGCTATAGTATGGAAAAATGTCAAAATATGACATGTCCCAAAAACAGCTGAAAACACCTTGAAATAGCATAAAAGAGCGCGGAAACACGCTATAGCAGAGAATCTTTCAAAAATGGTCAAAAACACCATAAAATAGGATGTGGAAAAAATGACCGAAAAGGCAAGGCTATAGTATGGAAAAATGTCAAAATATGTCATGTCCCAAAAACAGCTGAAAACACCTTGAAACAGCATAAAAGAGCGTGCGGAAACACGCTATAGCAGAGAATCTTTCAAAAATGGTCAAAAACACCATAAAATAGGATGTGGAAAAAATGACCGAAAAGGCAAGGCTATAGTATGGAAAAATGTCAAAATATGACATGTCCCAAAAACAGCTGGAAACACCTTAAAACAGCATAAAAGAGCGTGCGGAAACACGCTATAGCAGAGAATCTTTCAAAAATGGTCAAAAACACCATAAAATAGGATGTGGAAAAAATGACCGAAAAGGCAAGGCTATAGTATGGAAAAATGTCAAAATATGACATGTCCCAAAAACAGCTGGAAACACCTTAAAACAGCATAAAAGAGCGTGCCGAAACACGCTATAGCAGAGAATCTTTCAAAAATGGTCAAAAACACCGTAAAATAGGATGTGGAAAAAATGACCGAAAAGGCAAGGCTATAGTATGGAAAAATGTCAAAATATGTCATGTCCCAAAAACAGCTGGAAACACCTTAAAACAGCATAAAAGAGCGTGCCGAAACACGCTATAGCAGAGAATCTTTCAAAAATGGTCAAAAACACCGTAAAATAGGATGTGGAAAAAATGACCGAAAAGGCAAGGCTATAGTATGGAAAAATGTCAAAATATGTCATGTCCCAAAAACAGCTGGAAACACCTTAAAACAGCATAAAAGAGCGTGCCGAAACACGCTATAGCAGAGAATCTTTCAAAAATGGTCAAAAACACCATAAAATAGGATGTTGAAAAAATGACCGAAAAGGCAAGGCTATAGTATGGAAAAATGTCAAAATATGTCATGTCCCAAAAACAGCTGAAAACACCTCAAAACAGCATAAAAGAGCGTGCCGAAACACGCTATAGCAGAGAATCTTTCAAAAACGGTCAAAAACACCGTAAAATAGGATGTGGAAAAAATGACCGAAAAGGCAAGGCTATAGTATGGAAAAATGTCAAAATATGTCATGTCCCAAAAACAGCTGGAAACACCTTAAAACAGCATAAAAGAGCGTGCGGAAACACGCTATAGCAGAGAATCTTTCAAAAATGGTCAAAAACACCATAAAATAGGATGTGGAAAAAATGACCGAAAAGGCAAGGCTATAGTATGGAAAAATGTCAAAATATGTCATGTCCCAAAAACAGCTGGAAACACCTTAAAACAGCATAAAAGAGCGTGCCGAAACACGCTATAGCAGAGAATCTTTCAAAAATGGTCAAAAACACCATAAAATAGGATGTGGAAAAAATGACCGAAAAGGCAAGGCTATAGTATGGAAAAATGTCAAAATATGACATGTCCCAAAAACAGCTGGAAACACCTTAAAACAGCATAAAAGAGCGTGCCGAAACACGCTATAGCAGAGAATCTTTCAAAAATGGTGAAAAACACCATAAAATAGGATGTGGAAAATATGACCGAAAAGGCAAGGCTATAGTATGGAAAAATGTCAAAATATGACATGTCCCAAAAACAGCTGAAAACACATCAAAACAGCATAAAAGAGCGTGCAGAAACACACTGTAGCAGAGAATCTTTCAAAAATGGTCAAAACACCATAAAATAGGATGTGGAAAAAATGACCAAAAGGCAAGGCTATAGTATGGAAAAATGTCAAAATATGTCATGTCCCAAAAACAGCTGGAAACACCTTAAAACAGCATAAAAGAGCGTGCGGAAACACGCTATAGCAGAGAATCTTTCAAAAATGGTCAAAAACACCATAAAATAGGATGTGGAAAAAATGACCGAAAAGGCAAGGCTATAGTATGGAAAAATGTCAAAATATGACATGTCCCAAAAACAGCTGAAAACACCTTGAAACAGCATAAAAGAGCGTGCGGAAACACGCTATAGCAGAGAATCTTTCAAAAATGGTCAAAAACACCATAAAATAGGATGTGGAAAAAATGACCGAAAAGGCAAGGCTATAGTAGTATGGAAAAATGTCAAAATGTCAAAATATGACATGTCCCAAAAACAGCTGGAAACACCTTGAAATAGCATAAAAGAGCGTGCGGAAACACGCTATAGCAGAGAATCTTTCAAAAACGGTCAAAAACACCATAAAATAGGATGTGGAAAAAATGACCGAAAAGGCAAGGCTATAGTATGGAAAAATGTCAAAATATGTCATGTCCCAAAAACAGCTGGAAACACCTTAAAACAGCATAAAAGAGCGTGCCGAAACACGCTATAGCAGAGAATCTTTCAAAATGGTCAAAAACACCATAAAATGGGATGTTGAAAAAATGACCGAAAAGGCAAGGCTATAGTATGGAAAAATGTCAAAATATGACATGTCCCAAAAACAGCTGGAAACACCTTAAAACAGCATAAAAGAGCGTATGGAAACACGCTATAGCAGAGAATCTTTCAAAATGGTCAAAAACACCATAAAATAGGATGTGGAAAAAATGACCGAAAAGGCAAGGCTATAGTATGGAAAAATGTCAAAATATGACATGTCCCAAAAACAGCTGAAAACACCTTGAAACAGCATAAAAGAGCGTGCCGAAACACGCTATAGCAGAGAATCTTTCAAAAATGGTCAAAACACCATAAAATAGGATGTGGAAAAATGACCAAAAAGGCAAGGCTATAGTATGGAAAAATGTCAAAATATGACATGTCCCAAAAACAGCTGGAAACACCTTAAAACAGCATAAAAGAGCGTGCCGAAACACGCTATAGCAGAGAATCTTTCAAAATGGTGAAAAACACCATAAAATAGGATGTGGAAAATATGACCGAAAAGGCAAGGCTATAGTATGGAAAAATGTCAAAATATGACATGTCCCAAAAACAGCTGGAAACACCTTAAAACAGCATAAAAGAGCGTGCCGAAACACGCTATAGCAGAGAATCTTTCAAAAATGGTCAAAAACACCATAAAATAGGATGTGGAAAAAATGACCGAAAAGGCAAGGCTATAGTATGGAAAAATGTCAAAATATGACATGTCCCAAAAACAGCTGAAAACACCTTGAAACAGCATAAAAGAGCGTGCAGAAACACGCTATAGCAGAGAATCTTTCAAAAATGGTCAAAAACACCATAAAATAGGATGTGGAAAAAATGACCGAAAAGGCAAGGCTATAGTATGGAAAAATGTCAAAATATGTCATGTCCCAAAAAATAGTTGGAAAAACTTTAAAACAGCATAAAAGAGCGTGCGGAAACACGCTATAGCAGAGAATCTTTCAAAAATGGTCAAAAACACCATAAAATAGGATGTGGAAAAAATGACCGAAAAGGCAAGGCTATAGTATGGAAAAATGTCAAAATATGACATGTCCCAAAAACAGCTGGAAACACCTTAAAACAGCATAAAAGAGCGTGCCGAAACACGCTATAGCAGAGAATCTTTCAAAAATGGTCAAAAACACCATAAAATAGGATGTGGAAAAAATGACCGAAAAGGCAAGGCTATAGTATGGAAAAATGTCAAAATATGACATGTCCCAAAAACAGCTGAAAACACCTTAAAACAGCATAAAAGAGCGTGCCGAAACACGCTATAGCAGAGAATCTTTCAAAAATGGCCAAAAAACCATAAAATAGGATGTGGAAAAAATGGCCAAAAAGGCAAGGCTATAGTATGGAAAAATGTCAAAATATGACATGTCCCAAAAACAGCTGGAAACACCTTAAAACAGCATAAAAGAGCGTGCCGAAACACGCTATAGCAGAGAATCTTTCAAAAACGGTCAAAAACACCATAAAATAGGATGTGGAAAAAATGACCGAAAAGGCAAGGCTATAGTATGGAAAAATGTCAAAATATGACATGTCCCAAAAACAGCTGAAAACACCTTGAAAAAGCATAAAAGAGCGTGCCGAAACACGCTATAGCAGAGAATCTTTCAAAAATGGCCAAAAACCATAAAATAGGATGTGGAAAAAATGGCCAAAAAGGCAAGGCTATAGTATGGAAAAATGTCAAAATATGACATGTCCCAAAAACAGCTGGAAACACCTTAAAACAGCATAAAAGAGCGTGCCGAAACACGCTATAGCAGAGAATCTTTCAAAAATGGTCAAAAACACCATAAAATAGGATGTGGAAAAAATGACCGAAAAGGCAAGGCTATAGTATGGAAAAATGTCAAAATATGACATGTCCCAAAAACAGCTGGAAACACCTTAAAACAGCATAAAAGAGCGTGCCGAAACACGCTATAGCAGAGAATCTTTCAAAAATGGTCAAAAACACCATAAAATAGGATGTGGAAAAAATGACCGAAAAGGCAAGGCTATAGTATGGAAAAATGTCAAAATATGACATGTCCCAAAAACAGCTGAAAACACCTTGAAATAGCATAAAAGAGCGTGCGGAAACACGCTATAGCAGAGAATCTTTCAAAAATGGTCAAAAACACCATAAAATAGGATGTGGAAAAAATGACCGAAAAGGCAAGGCTATAGTATGGAAAAATGTCAAAATATGTCATGTCCCAAAAACAGCTGGAAACACCTTAAAACAGCATAAAAGAGCGTGCCGAAACACGCTATAGCAGAGAATCTTTCAAAAATGGTCAAAAACACCATAAAATGGGATGTTGAAAAAATGACCGAAAAGGCAAGGCTATAGTATGGAAAAATGTCAAAATATGTCATGTCCCAAAAACAGCTGAAAACACCTTGAAACAGCATAAAAGAGCGTGCCGAAACACGCTATAGCAGAGAATCTTTCAAAAATGGTCAAAAACACCATAAAATGGGATGTTGAAAAAATGACCGAAAAGGCAAGGCTATAGTATGGAAAAATGTCAAAATATGACATGTCCCAAAAACAGCTGAAAACACCTTGAAACAGCATAAAAGAGCGTGCGGAAACACGCTATAGCAGAGAATCTTTCAAAAATGGTCAAAAACACCATAAAATGGGATGTTGAAAAAATGACCGAAAAGGCAAGGCTATAGTATGGAAAAATGTCAAAATATGTCATGTCCCAAAAACAGCTGAAAACACCTTGAAACAGCATAAAAGAGCGTGCGGAAACACGCTATAGCAGAGAATCTTTCAAAAATGGTCAAAAACACCATAAAATAGGATGTGGAAAAAATGACCGAAAAGGCAAGGCTATAGTATGGAAAAATGTCAAAATATGTCATGTCCCAAAAACAGCTGGAAACACCTTAAAACAGCATAAAAGAGCGTGCCGAAACACGCTATAGCAGAGAATCATTCAAAAATGGTCAAAAACACCATAAAATGGGATGTGGAAAAAATGACCGAAAAGGCAAGGCTATAGTATGGAAAAATGTCAAAATATGACATGTCCCAAAAACAGCTGGAAACACCTTAAAACAGCATAAAAGAGCGTGCTGAAACACGCTATAGCAGAGAATCTTTCAAAAATGGCCAAAAAACCATAAAATAGGATGTGGAAAAAATGGCCGAAAAGGCAAGGCTATAGTATGGAAAAATGTCAAAATATGACATGTCCCAAAAACAGCTGGAAACACCTTAAAACAGCATAAAAGAGCGTGCCGAAACACGCTATAGCAGAGAATCTTTCAAAATGGACAAAAACACCATAAAATAGGATGTGGAAAAAATGACCGAAAAGGCAAGGCTATAGTATGGAAAAATGTCAAAATATGACATGTCCCAAAAACAGCTGAAAACACCTTGAAAAAGCATAAAAGAGCGTGCCGAAACACGCTATAGCAGAGAATCTTTCAAAAATGGCCAAAACACCGTAAAATGGGATGTGGAAAAAATGACCGAAAAGGCAAGGCTATAGTATGGAAAAATGTCAAAATATGACATGTCCCAAAAACAGCTGGAAACACCTTAAAACAGCATAAAAGAGCGTGCCGAAACACGCTATAGCAGAGAATCTTTCAAAAATGGTCAAAAACACCATAAAATAGGATGTGGAAAAAATGACCGAAAAGGCAAGGCTATAGTATGGAAAAATGTCAAAATATGACATGTCCCAAAAACAGCTGGAAACACCTTAAAACAGCATAAAAGAGCGTGCCGAAACACGCTATAGCAGAGAATCTTTCAAAAATGGTCAAAAACACCATAAAATAGGATGTGGAAAAAATGACCGAAAAGGCAAGGCTATAGTATGGAAAAATGTCAAAATATGTCATGTCCCAAAAACAGCTGAAAACACCTTGAAACAGCATAAAAGAGCGTGCGGAAACACGCTATAGCAGAGAATCTTTCAAAAATGGTCAAAAACACCATAAAATAGGATGTGGAAAAATGACCGAAAAGGCAAGGCTATAGTATGGAAAAATGTCAAAATATGTCATGTCCCAAAAACAGCTGGAAACACCTTAAAACAGCATAAAAGAGCGTGCCGAAACACGCTATAGCAGAGAATCTTTCAAAAATGGTCAAAAACACCATAAAATAGGATGTGGAAAAAATGACCGAAAAGGCAAGGCTATAGTATGGAAAAATGTCAAAATATGACATGTCCCAAAAACAGCTGGAAACACCTTAAAACAGCATAAAAGAGCGTGCGGAAACACGCTATAGCAGAGAATCTTTCAAAAATGGTCAAAAACACCATAAAATAGGATGTGGAAAAATGACCGAAAAGGCAAGGCTATAGTATGGAAAAATGTCAAAATATGTCATGTCCCAAAAACAGCTGGAAACACCTCAAAACAGCATAAAAGAACGTGCGGAAACACGCTATAGCAGAGAATCTTTCAAAAACGGTCAAAAACACCATAAAATAGGATGTGGAAAAAATGACCGAAAAGGCAAGGCTATAGTATGGAAAAATGTCAAAATATGACATGTCCCAAAAACAGCTGGAAACATCAAAACAGCATAAAAGAGCGTGCCGAAACACGCTATAGCAGAGAATCTTTCAAAAATGGTCAAAAACACCATAAAATAGGATGTGGAAAAAATGACCGAAAAGGCAAGGCTATAGTATGGAAAAATGTCAAAATATGACATGTCCCAAAAACAGCTGAAAACACATCAAAACAGCATAAAAGAGCGTGCGGAAACACACTGTAGCAGAGAATCTTTCAAAAATGGTCAAAAACACCATGAAATAGGATGTTGAAAAAATGACCGAAAAGGCAAGGCTATAGTATGGAAAAATGTCAAAATATGACATGTCCCAAAAACAGCTGAAATCACATCGAAACAGCATAAAAGAGCGTGCCGAAACGTGCTATAGCAGAGAATCTTTCAAAAATGGTCAAAAACACCATAAAATAGGATGTGGAAAAAATGACCGAAAAGGCAAGGCTATAGTATGGAAAAATGTCAAAATATGTCATGTCCCAAAAACAGCTGGAAACACCTTAAAACAGCATCAAAGAGCGTGCCGAAATACGCTATAGCAGAGAATCATTCAAAAATGGTCAAAAACACCATAAAATGGGATGTTGAAAAAATGACCGAAAAGGCAAGGCTATAGTATGGAAAAATGTCAAAATATGTCATGTCCCAAAAACAGCTGGAAACACCTCAAAACAGCATAAAAGAGCGTGCCGAAACGTGCTATAGCAGAGAATCTTTCAAAAATGGTCAAAAACACCGTAAAATAGGATGTGGAAAAAATGACCGAAAAGGCAAGGCTATAGTATGGAAAAATGTCAAAATATGTCATGTCCCAAAAACAGCTGGAAACACCTCAAAACAGCATAAAAGAACGTGCGGAAACACGCTATAGCAGAGAATCTTTCAAAAACGGTCAAAAACATCATAAAATAGGATGTTGAAAAAATGACCGAAAAGGCAAGGTTATAGTATGGAAAAATTTTCAAAATATGTCATGTCCCAAAAACAGCTGAAATTACATCAAAACAGCATAAAAGAGCGTGCCAAAACACGCTGTAGCAGAGAATCTTTCTAGAACGGTGAAAAACACCATGAAATAGGATTTTTTTAAAAAATGACCGAAAAGGCAAGGCTATAGTATGGAAAAATGTCAAAATATGTCATGTCCCTATAACAGCTGAAAACACGTCAAAACAGCGTGAAAGAGCATGGTGAGACACGCCATGGCAGAGAATCTTTCAAAAACGGTCAAAAACACCATAAAATAGGATGTTGAAAAAATGACCAAAAAGGCAAGGCTATAGTATGGAAAAATGTCAAAATATGACATGTCCCAAAAACAGCTGAAAACAGCTCAAAGCCACATAAAATAGCGTGCCAAGACACGAAATAGCATAATGTCTTTAAAAAATCAGTCAAAAACACCAAAAAATAGGATGTGGAAAAAATGACCGAAAAGGCAAGGCTATAGTATGGAAAAATGTCAAAATATGACATAAAACAAAAGGTGTGTCAAGACCCGCCATAGCATAGAATGTTGTAAAAACGGTGAAAAACACCAAAACAATGCACGTTGAAAAAATGATCGAAAAGGCAAGGCTATAGTAAGGCAAAAATGTCAAAACATGACATGAAAACATGTCCCAAAAACAGCTGAAAACTCCTGAAAACAACATGAAAGAGCGTGCCAAGACATGCCATAGCATAGAACGTTGCAAAAACGGTCAAAACACTATAAAATAGGATGTTGAAAAAATGACTGAAAAGGCATCGCTATACTAAGGCAAAAATGTCAAAACTTAACATGTCCCAAAAACAGCTGAAAACACGTCAAAACAGCAAAAAATAGCACGTCAAGACACACCATAACAGAGAATGTTGCAATAACAGCCAAAAACATCATAACCATGCATGTGGAAAAGGCTATAGTATGGGTAAAAATGTCAAAATATGACATGTCCCAAAAACAGCTGAAAATACCCCGAAATAGCATAAAGTAGCATGACAAGACACACCATAGCAAAGAATTTTGCCGTAACAGCCAAAAACACCATCGTATGATATATCACAGAATTGACCCCAAAAAGCAATATCATAGAGTGGAAAAATTTGAAAAAATGACTTATCCCAAAAACAGCTGAAAACTGCATAAAATAATTCGCAGAGACACACCATAGTTTATATCTTTGCAAAAACAGCCCCAAACACCTTAATATGGCATGTAATAAAAATGACCAAAAAAGCAATACTATATTATGGTGAAAATTTGAAAAAATAACATGTTCCAAAAACAGCTGAAAACAGCTCAAAGCCACATAAAATAGTTTGCCAAGACACGCCATAGCATAGAATGTTGCAAAAACGGGCAAAAACGCCATAATATGGCCTGTTGAAAAACTATCCAAATAGCAAGCCTCTCGTATGGCGAAAAATGTCAAAAATGAAACCTTCGAAAAACAGCTGCAAACAGCTTAGAATGTTACATAAACACACAATTATAAAGCATGTTGAAAGAAAAATTGAACAAAAATGCGATACCACAGTATGGCGAAAAATTTCAAACCAGGCATGTCTGAAAAACAGTTGAAAACAGCATAAAAGCACTTGTTGAGACATACCATAGCACAGAATTATGCAAAAACAGTCAACAACACCATAACAATGCACGTTAAAAAAAACGACCACAATTGGCATACTACAGTATGGCGAAAAGTGTCAAAATATGACATGTCCCAAAATTAGCTGAAAACCACATAAAATAGCTTGCAGAGACACGCCATGCCATACAATGTTGTATAAAATAAATAAATAATATAGCATTTTGAAAAAATGACCTAAAAATGCCATATTATAGTATGGCTAAAAATGTCAAAATAGGACATGTCCCACTTGTCTCAGCATGCTATTTTACATGGTTTTCAGCTTTTATTTGGACATGTGATAATTTAACATTTTTCAGCATCATATACTATGCATTTTTGGTCATTTTTTAGACATGCTATATTATGATTTTTTTTATTAATCAATTAATTCAATATTCTATACAATGACATGTCTTGATATGCTATACTATATGGTTTTCAGCTGTATTTTCGAAATTCCATATTTTGACAGTATAGTATGGCATGAGTACAGTATAGTATGAGTATGGCATTTTAAATAGTTTTTTTTAGACATGCTATTTTATGATGTTTTTTGGCTTTTTTTTTTGTTTTTTGTCTTGCCATATTATACTATGTGGTTTACAGCTGTTCTTTGGACATGTCATATTTTGACATTTTTATAAGGTTGTTTTTTTTCGACATGCTAAAGTATGAGAGTTTGGACATTTTCTCGACATTCTGTACGACGACGTGTCTGTAAATGCAATTTTGTGCAAGTTTTTGGTTGTTTATTGGAGATGCTATATTCTGATATATTTTACCATACCATAGTATAGTATGACTTTTTTTTATGCAATTTTGGACGACATTTGACATTTAACGAGAGGCAGTGTACACCCTGGACAAGTTGCCAGAGTATTGCAGGACTGACACATAGAGACAGACAACCTCTCACGTTCACATTAACACCTGCATGTCTTTGGTCTGTGGGAGGAAGCTGGAGAACCTGGAAAGAACCCACTCTAACACAGGGAGAACATGCAAACTCTGCACAGAAGAGCCCCCCCGCCCACTCCTCTTGCTGTCAGGCATCAGTACTAATCACCACACCACCGTGCCGCCCAACCATAATATAGGATGACTTTTTTATGCTATTTTGCATGAAATACAATAGTATGACTTTTTTATGCTATTTTGGACGACACACAATGGTTTAACTTTTTTATGCTAGTTTTTGACGCTATACTATGGCATGGTAGTTTTTATGCTATTTTTGAAAAGATACTATAGTATGACTTTTGTATGACATAATGGACAAGATAGTATACTATGAATTTTTCGTCGTAGTTATGACGACATACTACACTATGAATTCTTTATGGTAATTTGGATGACACTATAGTATGACTTTTATATGCAATTTTGGACGACATACTGTACTTTAGTGTTACTTTTACAATGCTGTTTTGGACGACATACTATAGTGTGACTTTTTAATGCCATTTGGACAACATACTATAGTAAGAGTTTTTGATACAATTTTGGACAATATTTATATAATATATATGACTTTCTTATGCTATTTTGCATGACACTCTACAGTACGTCTTTTTCATGCAATTTTGGATTACATACTTTATTATAATTGTCAGTGCTATTTAGGATGATATACTATAGTGTGACATTTTGTGTGATTTTGGACAACATATTAAAGTATGACTTTTTCATACTGAATTCAGGGCCAACTTACTTAGACAGAGTACTCGCCATGCTCCGTGTCCACTAGTAAACTAAAGAAAAACAAGGAAGAAAACATGCAATGTGAAGGAAATGTAATAACAACCACCAACACACACATTAACTAAATGGGGGTGTGTGAGGCACAATTGTGGTCCATCAACCACCCAGCAAAGGAATATCATTATTGAAGTGGATAATGACATAATGATGACAAGAAGGGATGCAAAATGCTCAAAACTCCCCCAACATATGAGTCATCCACTTCTAAAGCTAACAGGGCTCTTGCGGTGGCTCTTATGGTGGCTCTGGCAGCAGCTTTGACCTACACAGATAGCTGGAACCAATCATTCACAAACACACCTATAAGTAAATTAAGGAGTGGTTGTTGGAGGTGAAAAAGAAGACCCTTATCATAAGGGGACTCCAACCTGGCTCTTATCCCGCTTTCACTAACCCCCAGATACAAACATATAGTTTCCCCAGTGCCACCTTTCACCACATCACTGTTATCCATGTAAAACAGTGACCAGTCCACCAGTGTCACACCCTTGAGAAAGTTGCACAGTGAGCATTAATAATTGTCTGCAAGCACAAGAACCTACAACTATCTGGAAACAATTACAGCAACTTCTCAAAAACAGCCAGATCACTTTCCCCAGTGTCACCATTTATACATCCCAATTATAAACATTTTTACCTGTAATCAACCATCTTCTCTTTCAGACAGAGCCCAAAGAGCCGTTCACTGAACAAGAGGACAGCAATCATTTTACAATACTGGCAGCAACAATTAAAGAGACAATTAAAGAGAAATTTACAACTCCCTGTGCCTCAAACACCAACTAAAACACTATTAACCTCTCTCCTTCCTTCCCTCTTACACCCTCACTGAAATGTTTTGAAAAGGACTCACGTTCATTCCAACCCCAAAACCTCCATCTCAACCGGAGCTCAGGGGGCTCAAACTCATTGATCACCTTCAAGGGAGCAGGAGCAGGAGCCTGTTCCCTTCACTGGACCGTCCCAATGGCAACCCCACCCAGACAGCACATGTACAGAGATCACACAAATAACCAACAAAGGAACCCCAACACAACACAAGAACAACAACAAATATTCAAATCACAGGGAAACAACAATCACAGAGCATTAAACCAACAGACAAAGGAGGACAGATTGTCATACAGGACAGGAACAACTACTTTTTAGAAGCCAAAATACAGTTGAACAGAACACAATCTATCGCTGTGACATCATAATGTTAATGCAAAAACACTTTGTTGGCAATTACTAAATATGATAACTCAGGAACGGAGGGGAGACATTTAGTCAGAAACTGAATTGGTGACAATTATCTTGGGTACCCACTTTTTTCTTTACAAATGGAATGGTTCACAGAGGCTTACAATCACGAGACAGCTTCAACATCATCACTTAGCTTGCTGACAACACAACCATTTTGGCCTGATAAGTGATGGTGACAAGACAGCAAACAGATAGGAAGTCAGAGCCTTAACATCTTGGTGCCACAAAGGCCTTAGAAATCCAGTATAAATTTGTTTAAATGATAATGCATTTTTAAAAAATGTTCCTTAAAATATAAAAACCTTATTTTTCCTTGTGATGGACAATAATTTGTGGACTGGGAAAGATAGAGATTTGGTTTTCTCTTATCTTGGTACAAGTGCTCTGGGCCACTCATAACATTTTCTACTGCCAAAGAGAAAAGCAAAAATAAAAAAACATTGGTCAATCGCCAAAATCAGTGGGTACTAACAAAATAGGAACAACACTAAGAGAAAATGTATTTGTATACAGTCCCTTGCCCAGTGTGTGTCACTATGTATTTGGCTCTGCAAGTCCTTGGCTGTGTGCGTGTGTGTCAGCTGAGGACAGGTATTTCCTTTAGCAGTGAGCCAAAAGGGTAAAACCACAGGAAAGATGTGAAAAACATTGGCTGACAGAAAAGAAGAGGGGAAACAGAGAGGGATCTGATAGATAAAAAACTGGGGTTATTACATTAATATCCGCAGCAACATGCCGTCAGTAACTAGATCAAGGTGTCAAATCTTCCTCAAAGATGCTTTTAGAATGCAACTTTCCACTGCAGAAATCAGACCCACTGGGACAATGGATAATGAAAGCAAAAGACATCAGAGGTGAGAAAAGATAAGTGGTGGAGAGAAGAGGAATGTGATGAAAAGACTGAACAGCTGTTGCAGTGTGTCGTTACCTGTCCTTGTTGTGCTCTACCAGCCTCGACACATTAAGACTGAAAGCCACCTGGAGACTGATGGTCACATTTCACCAGGCGGAAGTGACTTTGCCTGTTTGTGTGCACATAGGCATTTATGTGGACGTTGATCCAGATGGAGAGGGACGGATGTTGAATTTGAAGTCATCAGAGGATGAACAAGGCTTTATCTGACAGACTGTGACCATACAAGTTAGCCTGCCACAGTTTGTCCTTGAGATTCAGAGACAATGAGGCTAGAGATAAAACACTTTGGCGGCTGCTATTAGCCCACAAAAACCCATTTCTCTCTTTCTCTCCCTCCCTCACTTTCTCGCAGCATTCACACTGTGGTCTGGAAAACATCTAAAAGCCATGCCTGTCACCATTATGTCAGTGAACTGTACAAATGAATTGCTTGTTTTTCCTAAATTTGTTGTTTGTTGTTTTGTTTTTGTTTTTTTAAATAAATTCCAATTTAAAGATTCTGTTTACATATTATTATTGGTGGAATTTATTCCTTGGTTCCAAGTCATACACCCAGGAACAGACTGGTCAGGAGTGTCAGGCCAGTGGTTGAAATGCAAATAATTAAAATGCAAAATGAAATGGGAAAATTGTGTGTAAGCTCAGGGAAGGTGCATTAACAGGAGAAGCTCCTTGGAAAACTGCTGCAAATACTGCAAAATTATTAATTTTTAACTATTTTTCATTTTTTTTTTGATGACTTTTTTGTGTGTAGCATAAAAACTAAAAAAGATATGTCACTGGCATAAACAGTAAACTGAAAAAAATATTTCAACACAACAGCTACAGTATGTGATCTACTACTACTGTGTTCTACTTATATTAATTATAAATCTGGCCTGGCCCTGCCTAAATTTAAAGGTTTAAATCCCTACAAGGCTATGAGTTCATCAACATAAATAAGATTTCAATAACATTATAACACCAGATGCTTTGTATAAACCTTTACAGACTTATTATACAGACATTATGGTCCAAAAGCCGCAAATGGGTCAAGATGTAGACTGCCTTTATGACAGGTGTTATTGCTACTGAACATAATAAAGTCATGTAAATGTATGCTGGACTGTATCTGATTTAATAAATTAAAGCCTATTTTCATATTAAGGTATTAGTGAGGGCTCTTATCCTACAGTAACCCATCCATCTCTTTTCCTTCCTTTCTGTGTTTGTCCCTTTTGTCATCTGGGATATAAAGATGAAACCTGATATTAAAAAAGGTGCTTGTCTCCTCAAAAAACAGATTTAAGACTTCTTTAAACTAGTTTATCTTTACCATGCCATGAGGATCATTTAAATCTTGCTGTCATGTTCAATCTGTGGGTATGACCATTGCTCTTAAATCATGATAACCAAAGTTCATACTCTACATTTCCAGCTCTCATTTAACTCTTCAAACTGGTTTCTCTTTTCTTTCTCCTCTCTCTAGGACTGATCAGTGATCTCCCATGAGAAAGGGGTGTCTCTCTAGCTTAATTATTTCCAATGAGGTGTAACATTGTTTTCTAAGAAGCCCTCAGTCCTCCACTTTTTAAACTTGGAGTCGGTGTGTTGAGAGTTGCATTGTTTTTGCAATCTGTTTACATTTTTTTTAACAAAAATACTTTCTTTTTAAATCCAAATTTTCAGCATAATATAACTTTAAAGATTGTTTTCAGTGGAGTCATGTAATATTTTTGCTGCAGATAACTAGCATACATTTTCTGACTTCCTGTCTTAGAGCAGGTTTAAAGTCTTTATTCAAGGAAATGCAAGAATTTATCCCTCTTCTGGGTTTATGCAAATCCTTTGACGGAAATGCAGTGAAATGTCACCTACATAATCATCATCACTGCTGCGTCTCAGTTTCCCTTGGTTCTCCGTGCCTGTCAGTCTGCCCTAATGCTTCTCTAAGCAGAAAAACAGGATTTAAGTTTTCCTCCGGTCCAGGGTGTTGTTCATCCCCAGCCTCAAAACCATTGAACATCATCATCAACATTATACTGGTGAATTAATACACTGAAAAGAAAGCGTAAAACAAACACATGATCTTGAATGTCCAGTCACCCATACCTTTAACAAGAGCTTTTGTCAGGACAGGGCATAAAACTAACAGCTCCCAACAATAATTCTCTCTTGCGCAATGACAAGTTGTCGGCCTGCGAGTAACTGAATAGTTGGTGGAATACCAGAAATGAATCATTCTGCAACTGCGGTCAAGATCAGCAAAAATAAACCATTGCCTAAACCAGTGTTGAAGTCAAGATCTGATCGAGACCAAGACCAGAGTGTATTAACACTGAGACAAGACTAAGACATTGAGGGGTTGAGACCAAATCAAGACCAAGACCACGGCAAGGCGAGTCCCACACTGCATGACACACTTACAATAAAATGTAGAACATGCAAACCATAGGCACTGCTTAAACCGATCATTCCCCAACAAAAACATGAAAAGAATACCAATGGTTTGCGTGCAGTTTGTCTACTTATTGGATGATTGGTAGTTTGATCCCCGACTCCTCCAGTCTGCATGTTGAAGTATCCTTGGGCAAGAATCCCAAATTGCTCCCAATGGCTGTGCCCTTGGTGTATAGATCTATGTATAAATGTTTAATTGAATAGCAGGTGGCACCTTGTATGGTAGCCTCGGCCACCAGTGTATGAATGGTTGAATCTGGCCCTGTTGTGTAAAATTGCTTTGAGTGGTTGGAAGACGAGAAAAGGTGTTACAAGCGTAAGCCGTTTTACCATTTACCATGAACAACAAATGTGTTTGACTCTGACATAGTGCAGGTTAAAAAGTTAGTCCTTTGCATTTCATTAAATATTTAAGCAAATCATGTGCTCCAGTATTTTCTTTAGGTGCAGTCCTTGTAAAGTGGCCCATTAAATTATTTGCTAAATACAAACAAAGATTAGGAAGCTGAAATCAACTTAACCATTTTTTTCAACACTCCTTTTTTTGCACAGGCATTGGTGATATCCCAACAGCTGTGGTCTTGATCGGTCTTGAAAAAGCATCTGGAGTTGTCTTTTTTAATGGTAGAAACAAGACCTCATAAAAATTTGGTTGAGTCCAAGATAAGATCTTCAAAAAATGCTCTTGAGGCTGACCTTGAGACCAATACCAGTCTAGTGCACTACCACACTGGGCTAAACATTGTGCTGAAAACGCTACATTCATTGTACTCAAAACTATTTGATTATGGGGGGTATTTGACATGAGACAATGACAATGAGCAAACATATTAAATACTGGATTCCAAAGCTTACTTTATGTATTTTACAGCATTAAAAACACACATGCTGTTTTAAAGTGAAACAAAATTATCTATTGCTGCACATTTTTGTCAAGTCTAGGCTGTCATTGCAAGGCTTTCCTTCCAGTACAGACCCGCAGGCACGCCTTCTCCAGGGGTACAGACTTTAACACACTTTAACACTCTGTAGGCCTCTCCTTTTGCAAATTGTACATTTAAACTGTGCCTGGTGGTTTCACTAATGAATGGTGACCCTGTGTGGGAGAACAATGCAAACACTTTTCCCACAGAGTGAGAGGTTCCTGCTGAAAAACAATTCAAATTCTAAATGCAGAGGTATTTCTGCTTCTTTTAACTCTCAGCCTCATAATAAAACTTCATGCTGGGGCTGCTAACAGTTACTGTGGCAAACTAAACAAGGACACTTAGACCTAATTACTGAGGAAACAGTTTCCCAGTATTATGGGTGGGAGTATGGAATAAAGGAATAATCCCCCTAATTCAGCGCAGAGATAGGGGCATCCGCTGAACAAAGAAGTCATGATAATAATAAGACAATTCCTTCGGGCAAATTCCCACTAAGCTTCCCAGAATCCGATTACACTCAATCATAAGAGTTTGTGAAGGTTTTTTGGGAGCAAATTCACTTCCTCCTCCTCCCCCCTCTTCCTCCTCATGTGTTCTGGCCACCTCGTCGCCCCCTAGTACAGTACTTTCCTCTGATTGGATCAGCCCACACTCTGGCTGGATGGTGACCTTGTGTGCCATTGGTCAGTTTTGGGACGCAAGGTATGAAACCACCAGCAGAGCTTCATTAGGGGTTGAATCAAAGTAGCAAATATTTCTCACACTGACACACACCCACATATACACACACACACACACACACACACACAGACAGACAGACACACACAAATTCTGTGTCTGCAGTCTTAAAAGAGCTTAGTGGAACTTAAACACTTGGGATTAGTTGAGACGTGAAGGATTTTTAACCAACAAATAATCCTTTTCTTTTCCGTGTGGCATGATCCCTCTCTCTCCTTTCCCTTTTGACAGGAGGGAAAGGAGAAGGAGGCTGGAGAGGGAGCGAGGGCAGTGAAGGATAGAGTGGGGAAGAAGTGAGTAAAGGGATCAGTAAGATGGATGAATTACATTTTAAACATCATGTTGTATCATTTAACACATCCAAATTACATTTTACTATGACTTTTTCATTTGCCTTTACTCCAGTATTGGACTGCACTTACATGTTGATTATTTCACATTTAATTATCAGGTTAGCTAATGTTTGTTTCAGGTAGATTGAGTACGGTTGCTGTGTCTGAGTGCCAGATTTTAATTTGGTCTGTGTCATCACAGTCAGGTGTGTTTTCTCTGCCAGGTTTCTGTGTGTGTGTGAAAGAGAGAGAGAGAGAGAGTGTGTGTGTGCGTGTACCTCGGTGTGTTCACAGCTGTGTTTGCAGTACCAGGGAAGTGTTGGCAGTGATTTCCACCATGTGGAAGTGGGCCAGTTAGTGGTTTGTGTGCTCTGAGGGCGAAGTAGCATCATGCAGTTTGCCGCACCTTACTGAACACACACAGACACACACACAGACACACACACACACCATCAAACTCACACTCACACTTCATCACTTACACACAAGGAAGCAAATTGATTTGCCTGCCTAACCTTGATTTCCTAGGAGCATACACCTATACTTACATTTACCTCAAAGTTAACCATAAGAGTACGTTTTGCAGTGTGGTACAATTCATAACATTACAATGTCCTGATGGGTTAATTAAAATAGCAAGCTAAGAATTGCTAGATGTATTGTTGTATAATCCAGTTTGTAGTTCAGAACCAACAAACACAAAAAATAAAAGCACATCAGAGCTTATCAACATAAGAACGGTGCTTGGTTGCCTGTTGAAGCATAGCACTTGTTATTTTTTTTTTTTTCCGCTATATATTAGAGGAACATTTTGAGCACATTTAATTATTGGGGGTGGGGAGGTTACACAACATTATTATGGGCTGGCCTAAAGCTATCTACACCTTGTGCCTAAACCTAATCTAACTTTTACCATAGCTTTGTCAAATCATAAAAAATGATTAGTTTTCAATAATGATTTTTTTTTTTTTAAATAATTTTGTCCTGCCGATAGATGCATTAGAAAATGCTTTATCACCTTTTCCAGAGGTCATGGACAAACAACACATTTTGTTGTTTAATTACGAAGACTTTCAAGTGATGGATCTATCTGTGCCAAGCATCATTTGAAGAGATTTTTGGCATGGTTTCAGTCTTTTTTAAAAAAGCTCTTGTCTGTTTTGGTGGAAATGCTGTTCAAGAAACAGAATCATATTGATCAGGTAACAAAGAAGAAAATCTGATTGGCAGTTGACTCTTCAGTGATACTTGTGAAAAGCAGCTGTGTTCAGCTTTTCTTAGCTGACATTCTTCGGCAGAGTCTCATTGTGATCTTAGTATTTACTCACAGTGTGAACTGTCTGTTATTTTAATCCTCCACCCTTTACATGTCCCTCCTTCATGTAAAGGGCAAGATTAGTCATAAAAAGAGAGTAATCAAAGTATAAACACAGAACGAGCAGCACGGAGTCTAAAGAATACCCTGAAGTGAAGCACTTTGTTGTCACACATCAAGGTGGAGGGATATCGTGGTTCGATTACTAATCCCAGCCCTATTATGCACCTAATCCCTCCTCTCTGCATCTCAGCATGGATCAGATCCTTCACACACATGTCCTAACAGCCTGTCTGTCACCGCCCGTCAGTTACCGTGGGGATGGTGTCAAAGCCTGTCAGTCACCATGGTGACCTTGCCGTTAGGTGGCTGTTGTCCCATCAGTCACTGCTGTTTGCTCAGCCATGGAGATCAAACTAAGTGTTTACAGGTCCCTCGGGGTCACCACGAGACCATGACCTCTGACCCTGAGCACCCTCGATGTTTTAGGGTGTTTGTGGTTTTCCTTCAGTCTGCTGTGTTTCCGGGCAGGCGGGTGCATTTGCATGTTTACATAGGGGCTTTTTCAAGTAATTATACACTATTTCTGAGTCACACTAGCTGAACTTGGCCTTTGTCAGCATTAGAAGGCATTTGGAAGATGCTGTATTTTGTATTTAGCATGTGTCTTCACATCTTACGATAATGCAGTGTGAGAAGTTTATGGACTTGGCAGCGAGTTTAAAATGCTATCAGCATGTTTTTGTAGCTACATGACCTCCTTGTGGTGAATGTTACATGTGTCAGCTTGTCAGTTTTATGGCTGAAATTGTAAATATTATCTGTACGTCTTTATAATGTACAGGTGGATTGGATGCATGTACAGTCAGCATCTGTGTGTGAGTGTGGATATGTGGGTGTGTGTTCATGATGACTGTGGGCGCACAGACAGGCCCTGACAACAGCAGTCTGCTGGTATTCTCTGGACGTGTCTTCCTGTCTCTGAGTGCTGCGGTTTGAGACAACAGTCTTATTATATGAGCAGTTCACCAGATGAAACTTTCTAAGAAGCTACCATAACACTTTTGGCTAACAGTGATGGTCAATGTGTAATGAGGTAGTTATGCCCCTGGATGTTTATAGGATTTAACCCTTTAAAACCTGAATTGTTATTGCTGTTCTTGTGGTACATTCAGATGCCTTTTACAGGTATTTAAATCCTTGAACCCGGAGCAATCTTTTTTTTTCCCCCAAATGTGAGGAAGGCAATGAGTAACTTGGCAAGACAAGTCCTGCAAACTAAAAGTAATAAGTAGATTCTTAAAGTTGTATTTCAAAAACAGCTAGAGAAAAATGTCTAAAGAACTATATTTCTAATTATCATAATTATATATTTTAATAGATTTCAAAGAATGATTATAATTTTTAAACAATTTATCAGTTCATTTCACTGTTTTTTTTGGTTTGTTTTTTACCTTCCACTTTGTTAATTTTTTGTTTGTCTAGTTTATTTTAAACTCATTTTCAGGTAATTTTCTTTTAATTCATTTACTAATTTCTTACTAAATTCTGTGTTTTCCCATGTTACAAAGGGTTAAGGATAACCGGGGATTAGCCTGGATCTCTCTGCAGGAAAAATGAATCATACATTGGGAAAAAAATTATCAGTACAGTGCAGAAAAATTAACATCTCTCTCATGTCCTTTATTCAGGTAGTTTTGCTAAAAGCTTACAGTAAACTCCTGTTAGAGGAGGTTATCTGGAGCAGGAGAAAGAACAAGTTTTCACTGTGTAGAAACACAAAAGTTTTCTTGGTAATGTGTCACAAAAACCCACATGGAGAGCTAAAGAGACATAAAAGAGAGAGAAGTAGACGAACTAAAAAGCCCCCAACCATCAATGCATATGAGTGATACAGATACAGATTATGGAGGTGGGAGAGAGTGAATATCTGAATGCAACGTCTGTGCTTTCTACTCATCATGTTGAGCCTGTTTGTGCCTATTTGTAGTGTGTGTGTGCGTGCGTGCGTGTGTGTGTGTGTGTCTGGGCATTGGGCCATACTTTTGTGTATTATGTGTGTGCTTCACTTACGGTGTCAGTGTTTACAGAATAAACATGATATCAGGCCCTGGGGGATATGGAGGCAGGCCTGTGCAGATCTTTTTTCGTATTGCCTTGCTCATCTCTCTGGCCCCCAACCCTTAGCCTTTGACCTTTAACCCCTCATCATACATGCTGACAGCCAAACCACAGGTTAACCTCAGGGTCTACAGGTTAGTAAACAGCATGGTAGATTATTTTCAGCATCTTGGTAAAAAAAAGGAAAAAACAAATTTTTTCCCCCAATTTTAGCACATCGGTACTGTACATTAATCAAGATTATTTTTTCTGGATCATGTTTTATGACTTTATATCACGACAAGACCAGTGTTTATATTTTAGAAAAGCATTTTTGGCTCTTAATTATTTGAATTTGGATGCTTTTTGGCTACTTTTTATCATGCGTCTAATATAATATTAACACTGCAAGATGGATCAGAGAGTTTGCTGAGACTGTCCTTTAACCCGTTTCTTTTTTTTTTAAAAACAATTTCCTTTACACCCTCCATCACCTTTTTTCCCTCTTTACCTTGACGTCTGCCCCCCCCCCCAATTCTCTCGGTCCATGCAAAGTGAGTTTCAACCGCACTGCCTGAGGCAAGATTATCTCAAAAGTAACTTCACCCCAATCCTCCCTCATCCTTCTTCCCTTCCTGTCAGACAAGCAGGTCTCTGCCTGTCCAGGTGAGCCAATAGCCCTCCTACAGCTAAACCATTAACTCCTTATGGACCTTATTTATTATTATTATTGTTATTATTATTATTATTGTTATTATTATTATTATTATTATTATTATTATTATTATTATTATTATTATTATTATTATTATTAAACTCTCAATGTAGAAGAGGAGGTGAGGGAAAATCCAGCATAACTTTAAAACAAATTCACAATATACTGTACATAGAAAACAGTGATCACAAAAATGTTGTTTAGCACCCAAGCACAACTCAAAATCAGTATTCAAACAAAATGATCACAGATTCCTATAGTATATTAACAATGAAACACCATTGTTCCCATTTTTGCACTCTGAAGTGTTTTCATTTGGTCATTTGGTTTTCTTCATGTCTATGAAACAATATAATAAATGTGACTAACCAGATTATATGCAACCCTTTGAAACCAAAGCAAGGCTCAATTTCTTTAAGAAAAATGGGAAAAAATGACAAATTACAAGTTACAAGAAAATTGCCTGAAATTCCAAAAAGGTGAAAAACAATAATAATAAAAACAACAACAACAGCAACAGCAACAATAATAATAATAATAATAATAATAATAATAATAATAATAATAATAATAATAATTTTCTTGTCACCTTTTCCTAATTTCTTGCAGTTGGTGGGACAACTCTTTTCAAGTTGCTCACTGAGTTTTATCCATATTCTTAAATTAAATCACTTTGTGCAAGTTTCAAACGTTTAAAATCTTATGGAAAGCGTCTCAGCATAGCACGAAAACTGATGGTGTTCCAGGTTTGAAATGAAATAAGTACATTGATGACAAACTCATCGCTGCTAGTTTATAGTTGCTGACATCGATAGTGTAAAATTGATGCTATATTGAACTTACACAGGTAAAATTTACTTCACCGATAAATGACAAATGTTTTTTAACACGCTTTCATGTCATTTTATCCTCAGTGTATATATAATATAGTGTTTACACAGTATTTTCATTCATTCATCATTTCCATTCCAAGTTATTACATTTCAGGACCAGAGGCCAACTCCGTCTGCTTTTGAAATCCGAGGATCAGCTCGCTGTTTGAATTTGCAACCTTTCTTTAAAGTTTTCCAAGCCAAAGGTTTGCTAATTTCATCAGTGATTGGCATGTGGCCTGAATACAGTGTAAAAGGATCTGTTTTCCTTTATCACTCATGTTGTTTCAGTGGAGGTATTTCCCCAGATCTTGTTTCTAGCTCTTTTGTTTCACAACTGTTGTAAATATGACATTGAAGATTTGTTTTAATGATTGGCATGTGGCCTAAATAAAGTGAAAATGGATCCTCGCTCTACCTTAACATCCTGTACTGGTTAATGTCTGTGACAAAAAGTGTCATAAATCTTTTTTGTTGCTTTTTCTTTTCTTAGTTGCTGTCATTCACACGTGCTGTAACTTCATACAGACATATCAGTAACGCACTCTGGGGGATCTGAGGAAAGCCCTTTCTCTCCTTAGTGATGGTAGCTTGTAATGTTAGTCATGAATGTTTGTTATTTTGCTGCACTCATTAGTTAGAAATGATTACCAAGAAATCTGACAATATTAAGACAAAGGAGTACTAATTTCATTTTTTTCCAAACACTGGAAAGAAAAAACCCTTAAATGCCAGATTCATGTTCAAGTCCATCTTATTTTTAAAAAACAAAACAAAAAAACTAATACTGGATTTGTAGAGTCAAGTCAAGTCAAGTCAGATTTATTTATAGAGCATATTTAAAAAACTACAAATGTTGACCAAAGTGCTTCACGTGGAGATAAAATAAAACCGAGGCATGACCAGTCAAAAACAGTTAAATAAAATTAATAAGCACTTGATATCGTGACATAACACAAAAACAGCATTGCACAAACAACAAAACAAAATACAGGTAGTGTCAAGCCGTGTAGGCATGCCATTATAATGATGATGAAAAGGCTACAGAAAAGAGATGAGACACATTTTAAATGTCTCAATGGACAGGGAAGATTGTTCAAGGGAGACTAGTCCAAAGTTTAGGCCCAGGATCTAACTGAACATCAGAATTACTTTAGAAATTGATGTATTTATGACCAAAATAGAACAATGGAACAATTACAGGGACCAGTCAAATTTTCAATGTACACAGTGTTCATTTCATCATCAAAATCTATAAGAAAATATATTTACAGATTACCATTTTTTCATGACAAAAGCAAAACTAAGCAAAAAAAGTAAAAACCTTTGAAAACAATAACTATGACAAAATGTATTAGCCTAATTTTTTCATCAAGAAATTAAAATGTTTTAATTCAAAGTCTGGTAATATTACTGACAGAGACATGATTCTTATTCTGGTCAAGCAGCCACATAAACTTCTGAACAAGAACATTTTGGGGTGGCGGAAGAAAGTATTTATCATTTTAGGGGTTACCGTGTATGATTCTTCAAATGCATGTGGGTTGTTGATAAAGACATTTGTCCATCTTTTACATTATCATTGCGGTTTTCCGTGTTAATGAATACTGTAATACATTTTGTCATAAATCTCTACTAACCTTGCAATAGACAAGAACAACACTTGTAACCATGGTTACTATACAAATCTGCTGACAGCTTTAGTCTCAGATAGCTTAGACACAAAAATCCACAATGCCAAAAAATAATAAATAGAAAACAAAATAAAACCAAATTTGCACTGATAAGCAAAAATGTCCCTAAAATGTGTTTTGTGGAGCATGACTGAAGTTTGACAAAGACATTTTTATCATAAGACAATCTAAAACTAAATCAGAATCAGGTGTCTTTTGGGTTGCAGTTGCGTTATTTTCAGTGCGAGTCCCCTGACATGTTGTTGCCTAAGAGAACACACAGATTTTAAGTGAACGTACCCGCTCCACCCCAGTTATCAATCATGTTCACCCTTCTCCATCACAGCAGAGATTTATAGTCCTGTCAGTGGTGAGAGGTTTATGGAGCCTCGTGGGTTCAGCCCAGCTCATTCCATGATGAAATGAGCTGGATGAGTAAGAGGATGCATCTGAACAGGGTCATCGAGAAACAGGAGGGACACATGCACACATGCGTACCAGTCACAGCATGTTCAGGTACGCATGTAGAGGCACGCTGGTTTCTGTGTACAGGAATGTTTGATGTGATGAAATGTGTATTTTTTTTTATGAAAGCTGCAATTCAGTGACAATTTACACCAGATAACACCTTTAGATGTGTTGGTTTGTGTTCTCTTCAATTCAATTACTCGCCTACTTTCTCTTCACTCTCGTCTTTTTCAGCCTCTCAGAAACTTTGCCTCTTGACCTTCCCTGCCTCCACGCCCCTCTCTCTGCACATACATACAGAATGTATGCCGTGAGGCTGTGCAGTGTTGTGCTGAATAGCCTCAGGGTAGAAAGCTGAAGAGGTCATACAGTCAAAATGAAATTGAGGGTCAGTGGTTGTTTTTCCTCTGCTGTTAGTGCACTGTGTGATGTCGCTTCTCTTTGAGCACTGCTGTGAAATCTGCAAAACCTTCCATATGAATGCATATGTTCGGTTGTTTGTAAAGTTAAAACATGAGTACGATTTAAATTTCTATTGTGCTGTAGTAAACATAACAAAATCCAAAAGAGTTACTGTTTCTTGCACAGTACACTAACAGCAGACTAAACAGAAGAAGACCAGTGGCAGTCATTGACTCTGGGTGAGCCACTCTGGTGTCATTTTTCCTATTTGTCATTTCTGGTGACCAGAGAGGTATGCTCATTTAAGTGTGCTGACAGTTACACGTAAGTATGACAGTTACAGGTAGCTAACGGACTGTCCTAACTGAATGCTTGCAGCTGCTATACAGTAGGTAAATGGGCCGAGGTAAACTTCAACAGTCCTGCAATAAATCCTGAAACTTCATATAATTCTCTGTTTTTGTGGAAGAGGTGCTAATGCAGCTTATTTTTGAAGGATGTAATTTGGAGTTCTGTTGAACTGTATCATGTTTACACTGACAGGTGTTTCAGTTATTTTGTCCACCCTGTTTGTATCAATGACGGTAGGTTTAATAACGGAAAAACTTCTGCACTATGTGACACTGCTGTTTTACTGCTGAGGAAAGTCAAGGAATGTGGTCAAGTTTTTGGATCACTACTGGAGTAGACCACATTGCATTTCACTGCTGGACACGCACGCACGCACGCACGCACACACACACACACACACACACACACACACACACTTTTATTTTTCAAGCTAAGGTAAATTTGAGCACACCCTTTCTGTGGTAACTCCAGCTGCCTGTTTTACTTAAAAGTATTTACCAACCAGTTAATCACACTGATTTACGTGGAGATACTTTACTGCAGAAATAATTACGTTAAATCAAATCCCTCTGTGCTGCATCGTGCCAAACCAGCAGGCTGCTGCATACGTTGTCAGACAGAAATATAGGAGGAAAAACAACTTGACATGAATCTTGATGTAAAGTGCTTCCTGACACTGGTTTACACTGGAGGGCCTGTCCGCTCCGTCCCCATTAAGTACTGTGGTGTGTGTGTGTGTGTGTGTGTGTGCGTGCGCATGTGAGAGAAGGAGAGAGCGCTGACTCTGCTGAGGAGCCTGACCTGTATTTAAACTCACATGGAGTGATGCATTTTCAAAACTCCACGTGCCAGTTGCCACAGTGTGTGTGTTTTTTTTCTTGGGATATCAGGATATCATTCAAATTGCCAGATTCGTCCCAAATCTTTCAAAATCTTTCCTTTTTGTTTTTCTCTCTCTCTGACATACATGCATGCTAAAGTTGGGACAGCTGCTATGCCAATGCAGTGGTCTTAATGAAGTGAATGAGGCTGCACTTCTGATGCAGTGCTGTCGGTCTGACCATGGCCTTCAGCTATCCGCTTTCTTGGTCTATTTTCAAAGACCTTGGTTCATATTTATTGAGCATTTTGGAGTAGGAACGCACTCATAACGAGTGGTGAAGTCCCTGAAAGTCATACTTGAGAAATAGTACATTTCTTACCAGAGAATGACCTAGGTAGAACTTTAAGTAAGCTATAATAATATTACTTTAAAAAAGTATCTGATATTTACTGTACTTTAGTATCAAAAGTAATTTTGTTCTGTTAAATGTACTTATGTATTGAAAGTAATAGTACAAGTAAATTCTGTTAAAGAATTAAGCAAGCCGTCAGAAATTTGAGAATTAGGAAGTAAATTTCTTCACATCGTGTACAACACCTAAAAACAAAGCGTATGTTAATCTTTTTGAAAAACTAGGTCTTTTTTATAACTTAGAGTATTTAAAGAACAAAATCCAGTTTCTCTTCCTTCCTAGTCCTAAATTTGTCTGTCTGTCTGTCGGTCCGCTCCCCCGTTCCTCCCTTCCTTCCTTAAGTTACTAAGATGCTGAGGGGAAATGTAAAAGTATACATATTATTTCAGAATGCGGTGGAGTAAAAGTGAAAATTAACAGAAATAAAAAAAAATTAGATAAGTGCAGATACTCCTATGAAATATTTAAGTGCTGCAGAAAAGTATTATTACTTGATTACATTACGCCACTGCTTCAAACTGACCAAAAACTAAGAGCATTATATAAAAGTTTCTTAATGCGAGAAATCACTCTTTGCTTAAAAATTTAGGCAAGCAGCAGAGGTGTCTTAATTTGTTTGGGGTCTCGAGGAGAAGGTGTTCAGGCAGAGATTTTCAGTGAACAGAGGAGAGATGTTTGGGAACCCTTATTGAAACTGTTCTGACCAACAATGAATAATATTGAGACTGATCATATGCAGGATGCAATTAGGCAACACATGCTGTTCCTTCAGAAACCTCGTCAAAACAATGATACATTTAATTGTAATGAGAAAAATGCAAAAGTAATGATTCTGTCAGAACTGACAAGTTTGCAAGTCATAACTCAAATTTTGATTGCACTGATGCACGTCATAAAGACAGAGTGCCTTACGGGGTTCCTCAGTAAGAGCCTGCTAAAAGTGATTTAAGCACAGCCAGAGAGGATCTGCAACATGCATGTGCCACATGTGCAACATGCAGCACTATTATGGGAATTGTAAAACAATGTGGTTGGATGTGGCTGATTTATTTTAATTTTATTCATAGCCTACTTTGTTCACTTTATTTATTCAATATTTTGGCTTTGTGTTTTGACATATAACCTAAGTTAGAATTTTAATATTATTTTAGCATTATATATCTCCATGATTAAAATGAAAACCCTACATCTCAAAGCAGACACTATAAAACTTAATATGATGAAGCTGGTTTGTTTGGTCTGTTTTTTATTTTTCCACTAACACACATGAATGCAAGCAGGTGTAGCTTTTTACATATTGTGAGTCCTTTGTGGTCCGCTGCTCTCTTTTACACTTACACACGCACGCGCGCGCGCACACACACACACACACACACACACACACACACACACACACACACACACACACACACACACACAAACAAACTAAAAGTTTCCCTTTTCAAAAATGATGGGAAAGAAAAGAAAAACGGCCTCTGTTTGTTTGGGAAGGAAACGAAGCGGAGCAGAACGGCCGGCTGAATAGCAAACCCGAAAAGAGAAAGTAGAGAGGTGAAAGCGGCAGCAGCGAGGAGGAAAACGGTGTGTGATAAAGGAGAGGCAGGAGGTGTATGTTTTAGGGGTGAGAGCAGGAACTCAGGGTCAGACCGCCCCCCGGTTGCTTCACAACAGGAGCAGAAGGAAAGCGGAGGTTTACAGACCACACAGACTACAATAGATCCTGACAAATCACATAGTTGAAATTGCTTCAGATTTGAAAAATGGATGAGTTGGTTGGCTTTTTGGCTGGCTGGTATTTGATGTTTTCACTTCTTAGGCCGTCTGAGTGGGAAGATAATTCAAAGACTTCTTCAGAACCATTGAGCCTACAGAGGAGGGGACATAAGGTCACATTGTCCTTCATCGCCTCAGTCTAAATGAGGGCCGTCGGTGATAAATTGACTCTTTTTCTTTACTTTCTCATAAGTAGAGATAGTGCTCCACAGAAGATACTGAAAGACCCGAAAATGTCTGGACAGAGGGGATTCAACATTAAAGGCTTGAAGAAAAGCATTCTGTGGAGCTTGAATTTTCCGCAACTGTTGTCCACATCTCGCAGAGACATGAGGTTAGTTATGTGCATAACCCTGAGGAGCTTAATATGGCAACTCTCTTCTGTGTAGCCTAGATTTTTTAATACAGAGATGTGACAAAGTAAAGGGTAAAAACACTGGGGAGGAGGGTGTCAAGCAATTTTTTTATCAACTCGATTGGCAAAAATACCACCAATCTAATTTGGTCAGAGGGCTAAATTAAAATTCTAATTAATGATTTTTTTTAAAAGTAAATTGACAACATATTTCATCATCTCTCACAATCCTTCCTTTCAATAAGAAGATATCAGTTCAAAATTGAGTTTTGAAAGCCATAAAGCTCATCACCAGATAAAGTATATTCGTCAATGGGATTTATGTATTTTATATTAGAGTTTTAACAAAGCAGACACTGATATTTAGAGGCATTTACTGCAATAACAGATTTTTTGGCCACTTGTGGGCAGCAGAAATGCAAAACATAACACTGACATATCAATACCTTTTAAGCTGATATGCTTAACTTGTTAGCAAACAGTTTCTTGTTTAAACATTCAACAGATAAGGAGCGACACGGTCATTTCTTTCTGGCCACCTAATGAAAGTAAGTATCAAATATTCAATCTCTTTGCTTTGTTTTTGGTCTCAGGGCTGCTGTAGCTGCTCACCGTTTCGAAAAAAGAAAAAAAAGTCAAGTCACAAAACTGTAAGTGATGCATTACTGTCCAACATGAGTTTTGGAGAAGTTTCATATTACTCATAATGCAGGCATTTATAGAGTAACTAAAACTTACCATTATTTCACCAAGTCATTAAACAGAATCTGAACAAAAACGTCACAATGACTACGTGACAAAGTGAACACATACATCACATTGGACACGTCCTCTAAAAGTTTGACTGGATGGATGGAAAAAACAGAATCACTCGAAGAGAGAGGAACATCAATCACTTCATCATGGATGTTAACTATTCATTAACATTTGGTCCTTTCTCTGCTTCAGACACAACAAAGTGTGTTTGGTCGGGTGGTCTGAATTCCTGCATAGGTCACTTCTTTCAGACAGCAACGGGCTGGTAACGCTGAATGACACATGCACGTGAATGTGCACCGCACACACCTGCTCATGCATGCGTGCCTCAGTATAAGTGCTCTGCACTAATGTGGCTCTGTTCAAAGGATAAAGCATAAGAGAACAGGATGTAGGAGTTACTGCCTCATTATAGTGACTGTAAAACATTCCAGAACCAAGACCAACATTTAAAATCTTTACTATAATATTCTGATTTTGTCTCAACTCCTCTTCAGTTACACAAGTGGTTACATGGTGGGTGATATGTAGTTCAGTTTTAAAGCAACAGTGAAAACGACTTTATTAAAAGATTAAAAACGTAGGTAGTCAAACATGTATTAGCCTCTCCAATGTATTAATGTAACGTAATCATTAATTTATGTCTACTCTACGTGCAGTGCAAATATAGCAGCGGCCTTGGATGTGGAGGAGGTGTGGAGATGGAGAAATGTGCACCATTGAAAGTTCAGCAGGTTACAGTCTGAACGACAGATAGAATTGACCGTAGAAATGAAATGAAAATGAGTTTTTCAAGGACGCTAATCTGTACAGCTGGAGGATGGACTGATGTGAGGGTTCAAGGAGTAAAAGTGAGGTTAGAGGTGTAATGAACAAGCAGTTGAGGAGAAGAGAGAAAAGCGAAAAAAGTAAATTGTGAAATGGGCTGAGGGCGACACAGTGACAAAGTAACCCTTATGGCAGAAGAGAAAAGCAAAGGGATAAATAGGTAAAGAATGAAGAAGGAACACTTGCACACACACACACACACACACACACACACACACACACACAAGTCTAGACAGGATGATTTTTTCTGAGATGTCTTGTTTGTCTGCTTTGCCAAAGGTCGTTGTTCAGTTGTCTGAATGCATGCATGGATGTATGCATGAATGAATAGGAGAGGCATAAAATATTCAGTCATCATATACATGAGTCTGTCTGCATGCAAGCGTGCACTCTGCTCCATGTGCAAGCTTTCACAGAAACACACAGCAGTGCGTTGAAAAGATTTTCAAATATCAAGACATATTTATTCATTGGCATGTATTTATTTATTTATTTATAACATGAATTGACTTTTTTATCCAGTTTTAAAGGCATTTCTCATACTACACTTACTACACATACTACTACATATATGGATCTTCATCTTATTTGGCCTACTGGACTCTCTGGACTGCTGCTAGGTCAGCTGGTTTGTTTTTAGCCTGGTGGCTTGGCTAGCCAGTCGCTTTTAAACATCTAGGGACAAACTGGTAGTCTGATAGCTGAGTGTGGATACGAGTGTCATGCCATCTTACCGTTTCAAGGCTGAAGCATCGCTGGTCTGGAAGAGGAGCTCAGAAGAAGAGTTTTCCACTGCCGCCACAGTCCAGGTAAAACACCTCGCAGTTCCGGGCTCCTCTGGCTGCAGCAATCAGCATGCGACCAGCCTGAGACAGTCGGACACTGACCCCACTCTCCCGTGTAACGGATCCATCATTAACGGAATCACGAGGCTGTCTTAGCGCTGCTAGTGTGTGCTGAGCCCCGAGCAACGGCAAGTTCGTCCCCACGTCAACCGGAGTATTGGACCGTGATCCGCCGGGATAAACATGGTGCTAAGCGCCCATCTCCACCTCACAACCTCCCGCTGACCAGCAGGTTCAACATCTTGGACATGCAGGATTTTCCTCCACTGGAAGGAGGCTCCGACCCTCCAGCGGCCAAGTCCTCCGCAAAGTCCTCCGCTCGCTGCAGGTTGCTGAAGGAGGCCGTCAGGAGAAGATGCGGAGGTCCCACTCCGCCGCAGTCAGGGAATCCCTTTGCTGTAGACGCCGCCGCCTCTGCAGCCGTCCCCGGCAACAACCCACCATCCTTAGCCGGTGAACGGGGCGCACACAGCGATGTCACTTACATCGACTTTGGTGGACGTGATTCCCTCGTGAGACCATCCCGGTGAAGCAGCCGTTTGCATTTCACCTCCAATGCAACCCCACTTCCCGACTCTGATCGTGGGAGATTACATAGTACGAAATGTGAGGAAGTTATCGGCGAAGGCCTACTGTTTTCCCGGTGCAACAGTTGAGGAAATAATCAACAAAATCCCCCAGATTCTGCCTCACAGTCCAGAGCTGAAGAAGCTTATTGTTCACGTGAGAGCTAACATCTCAAAACAACAGTCTGAGCTACCAAGGCTGGATTTCATCCACCTGTTGAAACTCCTGCAGACACAGAAGTTTACACGTGTGTCTGTCCTCTGGCTGCAGGGAATATGGTGTGACTTTCATTGACAATTTTAACTTGTTTAGGGAGCGAAGACAGCTCTAAAGGAGGGATGGCCTTCACACAAGCGCAACTGGCTCTTGCATTTTAACAGCAAACTTGTCTTACCGCGATCACATGCGCCACTGCTCATTGACCATTTCCGCTCAGACCACGCCCTCCGCCCTTGCGCGTAACCGGTCCGGTAGCATCTGATGTCCCTGGGGTGCCAGCCCATGTAAGATCAGTTCCACCTATTTGTCCTCTGCTTATAGTTTACAGCAGGCAAGGACTACCTTAACGCCCCCTTTTATTACTAATGACAGTGGCTCATTTCCTAAGAGATATTAGAATGTTAATGAAAGTCAGATGAAAAAGCAGCCTTTAGATCGACATGAGGAGGAGACTGTCCTTATACAGCCCTTGCTTGTCAAACACTTCACTATAATACATCCATGGTCACACAGCCTGACGAGGTCAAGTTGCATCAGCGTGCTAGTAATCAGTCTGCTGAGCCGGGTACTGATGGTCTAACCCTTGCTCAGAACTTTAAAACCCGTAATGGTCTGGGGATTGTTCACATAAATGCCAGGGGCCTTTTTACTAAAGATAAATCTCTGGAGAATCTGGGTTAGCAACACAGACCCTGACATTATTGTAATTTCAGAGTTAAATGAGGTGGTGGAGTGGCAATTTATGTAAGGAACAATTTAAGTACTTCTGTAAAAATCTCCACCTTTCTCCCCGGTCAGCTTGAGCTATTAGCCATTAGTATCAAGCTGAGTAAGTGGGGTTAATTTATGGACTGATTGTTATGTATTGATATTGTTTTCATTGTCATAATTGTTACTGTTTTTTCTTCTGTTGTGTTGTTATGCGTTTGTTCAGTGGTTGCAGATTTGTTTTCTTTTGGATATTGTATATCCCTTTGGCCCACTGAATGTAAATTCAGGGCAATGCTGTCAAAGAGCTTAATGCCCAGTCAATTTTCCCTGAATAAACAATGGTTGATGAAGATGATGGTGCAGTCTTGAAAAAAAAATCAGTTTCCAGTCAAATATAACTCCATGTACCCCATTACTACATCTGAAATGCACCTGCCTTAATTCACTGACTGTTGATTTGATTGGCCTGTCTTTAGTTAAATCACTTGCTGTAGAGGTGAATTTGTGAGCCTACACAGCCTGTTAGAGCACTTCTTCTATACTCAAAACTGTGGTTACAATGCAAAACCTTTGTTAACCCAACAGAGGAACAAACAAAACAATGTCCTTATATATCAATATTTACAACTTACTTAACACTTTATATTGCAATAGCTGGGACACAAAAACAGACAGGAGTGTAACCTGCGCCCAGTCTACTGATAAATGTAAACAGCAGACCAATCATTTTCCTCTTGATTGTTTAATGTACATTTTGTGTAGGCATTTTATTTCTTTGCGTGTATACTGCAGTGGCCATAGGGTTGGGGAAATACTGTTATCGTCCTGATCGGAAAAGTGCCTTTTTGTCTAAGAGCTTTGAAAAAAGAGCAGCTTTTACTCAGGGATTTAGGGAACTCTTATGCGAAGTGAAGGGGAGGCAACGACCCCATTGCTATGGATACTATCATGTTTTTGAATTAATTTATTCACAGTGTGATATAGAATATTTATCAGTACATAGGAGCATTAAAATTAACTAGATTGGATTCAAGTAGATCAACCAAAACATAAATAAACAGAATAATAAAAATAAAAATGAAATTCAAAGTAAATGAAAAAAATTGATTACTAACACAAAGTTAAAGAAAAGCCAAAATGTGTTTGGATTAAAATTTTAACATAATTTCATTTTATTTTATTTTTTTATGAAATGGAAAATGTAGTTAGATTAAAATTTTAATAACATGAAATTTAAATGTTATATTTTAGTTAATTACATTAATAAAGACAGATTAATAAAACTAAATTAAATCTAAGTGTCTAAGTGTCAATAATGGTAAATTAATTGGATTAAAATTAAATTTTAACCTGATTAAAATTAAAATAGTTTTTAAATAAACAAATCAGTCAAATGACATAAATGAATCAAATTTGAACTAAAATCACAATTTTACATATGAAACCAAGTTAAATATTATTTTTGACTGAAGAAGCTATCCTTGGATGTGGTAATATTTTATTAAGCACATATTCTGCAGTTATTCTGTTGATGACTTTATTTATTCATTTATTTCACAAGGTGATTATTTAATGTGCACTTAATGATCAAACAAATGTGGATTTGGGGTACAATTTTGATTTAAGATTGATTTTTGATTTGTTTTATTTTTCCAAAACACTTATGCAATTAGACAAATTACCTGCAGCCTCTGGACTGCCTCCAACTTCTTTTAGACTTAGGACCTGCTTTTAGTGCTAAAATTATCTGTGAATGACTCTGAACAAAAACGAAGGTGTCATAATAGAATTGAACTTATTTTCAAGGAGTTTCTCCTTAAAGTCAGCCAGTTAAGAACCTCGGGATGTGTTGTGGATACAGATGACTCACTGCTGTTACCAGTCACATGGTCACTGGTCAAACAGACACGAGTTTCAGGAGACATAAGGAAAGTGTGAGAGGGAAATGGGAGAAAGAAAAAATGGAGAAATTCATAGAAAGAGTAAAAGGGCTGCTGAGTTTTTGCCATTATTGTTAATGGATGGAGCAGGCAGACATCTGCTTTAGCCATGGGGGGGTCACAGAGCAGCGTAACTGTTAAAACACAGAGATGCCATATGGAGAGGGAGTGTGAAAATTAGGGAACACGTTAAGTGTTAAAAACACATCAGTGCTGCCATATGGGGAGATGGGAGAATGAGGAAGAAATATGAATGGCAGCGTTAAAGTAGGAGAATGGATTCTGTAGATATTCCTGTGACTAATAATATCAAATAATAATCAGGGAATTAACCCTGATACCTTATTCCATAATAACTCCCACCACTGAGGACCTGCCCTGTAACAAACAGGAGTATAGGAATGAAGAAAAACAAGTGCAGAGGGAGAGAAAATGAGTGTGAAGTCCTGTCTGTATCTTGCTTATTTCTGTTTTAACTGGTTAAAAAGGTTATAAAAACAATGTGATGCATAGAGTCAGATGCAGAAACTCAAACAAGAGAAGTTGAGGAAGTGGAAAGATTATTAAGGGGGACAAGAGAAGCAATGAGGAGGAGAGTGAAGACAGAAAAACATTCAGGGGACAATGGGACTGGGACAGAGGAGAAATAAGGAGAGTAAAGGCTGGAAGATGATTCATATTCCAGGAGTAGTTTGGACTGGTGGCCAGAAGGCCATTACTGACAAATGTTTATTTCAGTTTTAGTTTCGCTTCAATGATCTGCACACAGGTTATTTACTGTACTTGCAAACATACAGTAGCACAGAATAAGACATGAATGTCTGCTGTGTCTCTACCAAAAACAAACTTTGCCCTGAGACAGGGAGCACTGCTGCCAAATTTCAAATAAAGGAACTTTGACCTGAAAAAGAGGTGGAAAAGTACATTTGATAACTCATGTATCTAATGTAAATAGAGCGTACTAATTTCCTGCTGATAGCAAAAATCAGATGTAACATCCGCACTGATTTGTTTGTTTTGTAAGTCTAAACAGCAACAACCGTGGAAGCCATTAGTAAACAACTGCGATTGATCCGGCCACAGGCGACCAATTGTGGTGAGCGGTGCCTGGCGGCCTCACAGTGTTCAGTCTGGCTTTACTTTTAAGAAGGAAAGAGAAACAAGTGGAAAAAGTGACATAAACCAAAGGGACAGAAGCAGAGAAAAAAAAACAACAAGGAATGAGCTTAACAGGTTTAAAATAAAGGTCCAAGAAAAACATAAAAATGGGATACACCACTACGTCCAGAACATGATGTGTAGCCCAAAATATGCACATATGAGATTTTAAGCACTTGGTGTAGTGATATATGTTTTTTTTTTAATTTAAATAAAAGCATATATCTTGTGATTGATCACCAAAAATATTTATGTATTACTGATATCTCCTTATTGACCATCTGTGCTGCCAGACAGACAGGGGGCTTCATCCCATGATTGGCTAAAGGAGGTGTCGTGAAGAAAAACATGTTTTGAGTGGCGAGAGGTATTCCGTTGATTAGGTAGCTATCTGAAATTTGAGGGGGGCAGCTAAAGAGGGGAAGAGTTTATAGGTGTGTGGGTGTGTGCGCACACACACCAGCGTCACGAGGAACACACATCCTCACAAAATAGACAGAATAATTCTGAATGAACACGTTTTCATTGACCCTCACTTCCAAAAAGACTGGTTTCGGGTTAAAGTTATGTTTTGTGATTAAATGTATTTGGTTTTTATGTTTTTGTGCTAGCAACAGCTGTGGCCAGAGGCATTTTATTTTTGTGTTGTCTGTTCATCCCATTCATGTGAGCTTGATATCTCAGCAACGCTTAGAGGTAATTTCTTAAGATTTGGCGCAAACGTCTACTTTGACCAAATGAACTGATTAAACTGATATCTCGAGGTCTTGAGGGGGTTTCGTCAAATTTGGCACAAACATCCACTAGGCCTCGAGAATAAACTGTTTTGAATTTGATGGTCAAAGGTCAGGGTCACTGTGACCTCACAAAACATGTTTTTTTGCCATAGCATAAAGAATTCATATGCTAATTATGACAAAATTTCACACAAATATCTAATAAGAAAAGATGATGAGGTGACGGCATTTTATATTCAAAAGGTCGAAGGTCAACTTCACTGTGACATCATATTGTTGTGCAAAAATAGTCTTCTGGCTGTTACTCAACATCATATCTCAGGAAAAAAAGGAGAGACATTTGGTCAGAAAATGAACTGGTGACACTTATCGTGGCTGCACATCTTGAAACTGTGCTGCCGAGTTGAGGATGTTTGTCAGGCATCAATGTTTTAGGATTTGTGGCTTCTTTGCCCCAACATCCACATGACAAACATGGATCACTGTCTCTACAACTTCACTGGTTGGCGGAGCCATACAACCGCTTGGTGGTAATACATATGGGTTTATCCATATGGAAATGTACTTATTTGCTTCAGTTCTTGTTGTGACTTTCAGCCTTACAATATATTTTTGATTTTCTGAACTGAAGTGATATCAGAATCATTGTAATAAGTATTAAGATATCAGCTGACGTTTCTCTTCTTGCCCTTGCATGATTTCAAACTGAAACTACAGCAGCAGAGAGGAGAACAGTTTACAGTTATGTAAAATTTTTACAGTTAACGATTGTCGCACAAAGATTTAGAAGTGTATCTGAAATACAATGTATTTTAATTTTCTTAAATGTCAACAGAACAGAACATTATGGTTATCATCATGGTGTGTTAAACTTAGATTAATGTTGTGTTTTCTCGCAAAGCTTGGTGAAAAGTACAACATGGATGAAAAATGAGAGGTTTGGTTGAAGCTGCTGACTCTGGACAAATTCTAGATATCCAACTAAAAACTGCCGGAGCGTGTAACAGCACCACACTGCCACAGATTAGGGTGAGAGTTACGGTCACCTCACAGTGTCAGGTATTTTACAAGGCCATCCAAACAGATCTGTACAGTCTTACTGTACATTTGTCAGTGTCAGGTAGCAACTGTTCTCCTGTATGTGCAGATTTATAGCACGTTACACTCTGTTAAGCATTACAGTACTGTTCTAACATATTTCTGCTTCATTGGGATTTTAATGATTACTTGACATCTAGCTTTTTTTGAATGTTTTTGTCAGACAATAAATAACTTTCAATTTCATTTTTTAAACAATATTTATTGATAAAACAGAAAACAGGAACAAGAGTATCATTCTCATCATCATCATCATGTTAAGTTGGAAGCTAACCACAAAAACAAAACAAATACAACAATCATTTAAATGCAAGCAAAAAACAACAAAAACAGCGCAATGACACCAAAAAGTTAAACAGAAAGTAACAATAAATGCCATTATTTGTTAGAAAATACAAAAAAGAAAAATTAGCTAGCACAAGTGAGTGATGCCATGAGTCCAGTAATCGATTGTGTTACAGTGGACATTATTAACTTTGGAGGTGGACTTCTCAAGCTATACTATATCAATCAATGCTGCAAACCAGATCTCACATAATGGAAGACTTTCCCAATTCTTGTTTTCTTTGCTGCTGTTGAGGCTGCAAATAAGATTTTTTTATTCTGATAAGTCAAAACTGAATTATGGTTACAACCACAACAGTAAGGCTGGAAAAAAAGGTAAAGGTTAAAAAAACCCCAACAATGACCAACAATTTAACCACATATTTCCAGTTTTTCAACTGGTTAAAAAAAAAAAACAAAACGTGAGCAGTATTTCTTTCAGCAGAAGTACAACACATTTCTCAATGGGCGAGATTCTTTGATAAAGAGAATATGTTATTCCAGAATCTGGCCCACAACTGCAAAAGTCATGCTCCCATTTGTTTCTTGCATTTAGGGGAGTGTGTTTGTGAGAAGCCAATTCATCATAAATCTGGGATATTAATTGTAATATTTAATGACACTACAATCTACAAGGCTAGATGCAGAATAGCAAAGTCATTTCATTTTTTTCCCTAATCCACAAAGTGTTTGGCTTTATCATGACCAACCTAAACTCCATCATCATCTTATGATAAAGGCAGGAAAGCAGTGAAACTATAGTTGCAAGAACTGCACCTCACAAAATTTTAAAATAAAACTACATAACTAAAATAATTAAATCATGCAAATTATTTTTTTTTTTATAAAAAGTAACAAGCTTTCCATTGCTGGGTGAGAGGGGGTGAAACAGGGGTGAGGCAGAGGCTGCTGAGTGAGGAATTTCCAGAGAAAAGCAGCCCTGCTCATATCACGGAAAATACTGGCAAAGACAAAAGAGGCTGAGCTGATGGGAAGGGACCAGGAAAAGATCCGGTTGGGTGAAACAGGGAGGAGAAAGGTTGGCAAAAGGTTGCTGACTGTGAAGTTTATCCAGAACAGGATCGGCTAAACATAGCAGCAGCAGCTCACAGGGCGAAACAAGGTAGCCAAGAATCCAGGGATGAGCTCATTAAAATGTGGTATGATTACACTGCACTAGGACAGAAATAGTAATTCACAATAGAAGGCTTTCAGTTGACAGTGCGGGTGGCCATTCTGAAGGGCATCAGCTTTATGACAAATGTGGCTGTGAAAAAAGTTTTCTCAAATGTGGCAGAGGTATGGCTGGCAGCCAACAAAGGAGGTTCACACAGCAGGGCAAATTATTTATAGTAATAATGTGAAGGAGGAATCCTCATTTTCAGTGTTATTGAGTTAAAATAAATTCACTAACCAGGAGAAAACTAAACACAACCAAACAGAACCCAAGAGGAAGGACCAGGACTACTGAGAGAGAAACAGAGTGTGGCAGCTGGATGATTTTTAAAGACTCCCTAACAGATGAAATCAATCCCTAAATAATGAGGCTGGAGCCAAGCAATCGAGCACCAAACCTGAAACACCTGAGACACTTTCACCTTTCAACCTTTTCATGCACAAAATACTTTTTGCGCAAGTCCTTCATAATATTTAAAAGTAGTTTATTTCCCCCATTTCATGCATGTGCTGTTCAAATACTGAGAATATACAAAATCACCCAATGTTTGATCATGTGAATATGTGTTCTTGTTAATTAAGCAAACTAATTTTAGGGAAAAACGTTAGGTGATTTATCTTGTGCCAGTTTACATGAAAAGATATACATTTCAAAATCTCTATAAATCAGCCAAACATACTTTCTTGTGTTATTCTCTGAAAAACAAATGATTATTTTACAAACTTTTTTTCCCCAGTGGCCCATATAACCTTTCTTTTACTGTTCTTTGCAGGGATGAATGTTTTAACAGCGCAGCTTTTCAATATAACATAACTTGATTTAATAATCTACATTTTCAGCAAAATATCATTGAAGCATTAACCTTGGCAGTGTTAGTGCCATGCTCTTATCTGCTGGACAAGTCCTGAAACTAATCCTTGAGAATTCAATTCGATATTCATGATTATTTCACAGTTTTCTAAATCAAATAAATTCAGTGTTTTGAACCATGCTGCACAGGACTGTAAAAAGGATGAAAATGAATAAGTCAGAGGCTTTGGATGTCATTTCCAGAACTCCAACAGTGTAAACCAGAGAACAGATCCCCTCTGGAAGAGATTAAGAAGTACAGATCAAAGAACCAGCAAAAAATAGCATGCGGGGTAATCGAAGGAATGAAAGGCAAGTGGTAAAAAGGGTGCTATAAGTGGGAAAGAGAAGGTATAGTTCGACAGAAGAAAGGAAAATCAGCAAAAATCGAACTAACAGGAGGTGATAATGGGGAGGCTAATGCTGATCCAAACTTTTTTGAAAGGGGGCCAAATTATATAATGTAATTTTACAGTTTGGGTTTGCCGCTTGCCATTAAATTGTCAATAAACCTATCAGAACCAGGAAATCTAAATTTGGACACCAGTCCAAGTCTGGGTGGAGTTCAGGTGTGTCAGTTAACCAGCAGCCAGCACAGCTGAAGATTGAAACCTTTGATTGCTTTCATTCAGAAAAAAATGTTTTTTTTCTCTCTAAAAATGAATATCTCACTGAATAACTTTTGATAGACACACAATACAAGATGTCAAATAACCCTGTTTCTCTTTCGATTCAAAGCAGGTCTACCATTAGAAGACCAAAAAATTAAGCAAGGTGGCTTTCATTAAACTGGATTTGATACCAAACTGGATTTCGGTTGCTTGAACTTAGGTTGTTCTCATGCACTCTTCGTATGTATACCTACAAAAAAATAATGCATCACAATGTTTATGTAACCCATGGACCCATGTAGGCCACTAATTTATGTGTAAACTACATGACTGGGGGGGTGCAATCACATGACCAATGTGCTGACAGTAGTAAAAAAGAAAGTAAAGACAGGAAGTTTGCATAACAAGGCAGTTTGGGGTGGTGGATGGTACAAACAACACAGGACTTTTCTCACGAGACCAATGATTAGAACTGTGTAAATTTAAATGAACTCAAGGTACTTCATCACCACATAACATAACATTAAATGCATTATTGGTTGGTACAGGAACAGCTATTCATATCCACCATGTAAACAAAACCTTCCAAATATTTGTATATTGTATATATGAGTATTGCCAATCTGTTTTCAGACATCGATTTTGCAGATGGACATCTTGGATAAACTATTACTTTTAATACCTTGGGTGTGAGCTCACACAGCTTTTTCATCCAAACGCACATCATCATTGTCAGGTTCATCTTCGGTTAAGTTGTTTATACCCCTTTCCACCAAAATAAGTACATGTATGATGTTTTTTTTAAATGCATCTCTGCAGTCAATGAGTATTTCCCCTTGTTTTTATCAGGTGAGGAATGTTTGACAATGTAAAGTGGCATGGAGGCCAGTAAAAATGTTATGGTGGTTTCTTGTCTTTTAAGTCTCTTAATTCTTCAGTGTCTCTTTCTAACTTGGTTCCTATTCAATTTGGAATGATTTTGAGCACCACTTGGGCAGAGACTGATGGTAATATGTGGTGGCCTGTCATGGCATCGTCCCAGCAAAGGGCTTAAATTAATGCATTCACCCTGGTGACGTGTTTCCATCATTGCTAATCAGAGCTGATCAGAAATAAATACCTGAATAGTCATTTAACCCGGGAGTGAATAACAATTGAAACATTTACCATTAAATACAAAAGCCAGGTGTTGCTGGGTGTTCGTGTATTTCTGTCCAGTGGAAGAGGGGCTTAAGATATAAAGTGGCATAAAATTGGGATTTGCGTACAACCTGTATGATTGTCTTGCTGCTCATATTCCTTCCTTGCTGCAGTCTTTTGTATCAGTTGGTGAGTAATGAAGTAATGACAGTAATAACCCGCCAAAGCATAAAAAAAAGACCTAGTTTAAAAGAGGCACTTTTGTTGGAGTTGAATTTTAAGGCTTTTTTTCCCCGGATCTCCAGATTTGCAGATACTCTTGAGGGATAGGGCCTAACCTGTTGCTGCTCAAGAATCACATTAATATTCCTTACTTCCTTTTACTACCATCAACTTCCTAATTGACACTGCAGGTGGGCTGTTATGCTAACGTAATGGATTTACCATGTTGAGAGTAAAAAAAAAAAAGCATTAATATGACATTATTTGTAACGCCGGGGTTTGGTTAGGGCTCATTAAAATCAGTAGGCTGCCACACAGGCTCATACAGGAGGTGTTGGTGTTGGACCTGGATCACATTTTCAGGCCTGTCAAGCTCCAAAAGGAAATGATTGTTATGGGTTCTTGTTAAACAATTGCAAATCTGTCATCTGGAACTGTGCTTTAGAATTAAAAGCTGCTTTTACCTTTATGTGGTGCACATAATATGACTCACATGCACGAGGACACACACACACACACACACAGCTTTCTGGCCTGATGGGCTGCAGCTGGGGAGGAGCGACCTTGAGCGAATTATAGAGATGAAGGGATATAAATTGAAATTCTAAGAGAAGCGTAAAATGAGTTGCAGCGAGAGCAAAAACAGAAAGACAGTTGAATTCTTTCAATGAATCATTGTTCCCTCCATTTGCTGAGGACACGGGATCGAAATTGCAGAGTCTCATGGGTCAAGAATGAAGTGGGTGGCTCTGACTAATAACTGGTTCAGGCCACGTGCTGTCTGTATTGTTTTTGGACATATTTATGGGAAATTGTAATATGACACCACTCTTGAGGTGAAAAGACACCAGTTCCAACGTGTGTTGTTTCATGACACTTGTTTTTGTAGCTAACAATTTTCATGTTCACAAATACAGACTCTGCTGTCAAAAATTACAGGTTTGAAGTGGCAACTTCCTCCCTCTCCTGTTTAATTTGCCCTGACTGTTACTTTGTCATGCGTACCTTGGTCTGTGGTGTTAGTTTGTCATTGTCAGTGCTATTGTGTATCACCAGATGACATCAGTGTCAGTGGTGGTGAACGTCCAGTTCAATAAAAGGATGAGCTCATTCTGCTCATGGCACGACAACACAAAGTTCTTTGTGTCGTTGCTAAAGTGTATTCATTATCTTTTTTTTTAATCCACACATCTTTTGCGATGGTAAATGCAGGGTTTGTGTTTGTGTGTGCGTGAGAGAGAGGAAGAGAGATAAGAAATGAGAAAAAGTGTAAGTGACTGAGTGTAGTAGCCATTGCTGATAATGATCTAACTGCCTTTGCCTCTCATATAATTCACATGGACTACCTTAAGGTCTTAGTAGCTAATGAACAGCATATCTGATCCACATGAAAAATGACATCACACACTCCTGTTCTGGCCCTTTTTTCACTCTGTGGGAGCTATTCATGTGGCTGTGTGTGTTTGAAAAAGAGCTTTTGATGTGGAAAACATGTTGGTATTTGCTGGTCTCTGTGATGGAAACTTTCCCTACAGTGGTCATTGGTTTTCATATTTTGCTGTACAGCTGCCACTTAACTAAATAAACGGTTTTTAATCAAATCACATTCATCATCAATGTTTCCATCCTGCTGTCAAACAAAATGAATGTTTCTAATTGTAACTGAAAAAGACTTAAAGTCTGCAGCCCAGGGGCGGAGCAGGGGCTGGCTTCCGAATCTTTCAGATTTATACAACTTTAAATAATATTTTATGCACATGCTTATCCTACTTATCCTACCATGCTAATGTAAATGAGTAAACGTTCTTCTTTTGGCTTAATATTCAATTCAGAGTATTGAAGACCACATTTACTTGGCATAGTTGAGGATATTTGATTTGCAATTAGAGCAGCCAAGATTTATCGTAGAATGGTTTCAAATATAGCAAATTTGTTAAATAAATATTAATTCCGTCACTCATTAACTCTATTGACTTAACTTTTACAGTTAACTTTTGAACTTATTAACTCTACTTCAGCATAGTCTAACAAAAATAGCTTACTGTTCACGCCAAAGTCCTACCAGATATTTTGTAACTTAAAAGCATGTGCCAGCAGGGAAAATTTGTCATCCTCAACATTTGTTATGTAATGGTTTCTGAATGATGGAGACAGTTGGAGAGTAATAAGATAGAAAAATAGGATGTAGGATGATTTTTTTTCCCATGGAAACTATGCTATTTTCCTCAAATGATGATGTTTGGCATCCTGTTATCTCCAGTGACTCCAATAAAAAGTGCATAGCTGCTGTAAATGGGGACCTGGATCCTAGCTTCGGGCTGACCTCTGAATGTTTACAATATCAGCAAATAAATAAATAAATACATTTAAATGAAAACAGAGAGACAACTTTGCTTTTTCATGCTAGTTAGGCAAAAGTTGCTGGCCTGAACACTGACTTCAAGAAGTCTTGGTGTAACCTCTTTGGTTTTTGTACAGATTAAAGATAAAGGATATAACTTGTCAAGTGGGCTTTAGACATGCTGGATTATCTCCTTCTGGTTAGCTATTTCTCCACGTTTCCAGTCTTTGAACTAAGTTACGATGTCTGGCTTCTTTACCAAGATGTAAGACTTTTCCATTTAATACAAAGCGCATTGCCTTAACTTTTTAGTAATTAGTAACAGTTTTACAAGTCTATTTTACCTATAGATAATTTACATGTTGGACTTTTTAACTTTGCAGTACTGCAGTTGGCCACTCAGCAGAACAGTGAGGCTTGCTGTGCCACATCCAGTTGTCTTTGCTTTGTACTACAGCCATTTAAGAACATCCCAAACTCAACTTCTAAGATTTATCTGTGCTGCCAACACCAGTCGAAATCCCTTTCAGAAGCTCGAACAGCATTTAAAATCCTCTTACCATACACCTCTTCGACATCAAAATTTGGGAGTTATGTGTCCTACATTATCTGTATGTTCAAGAACCTGATATTCATGCACAATTGATTCAGTGATTTGCCAGGTGTGCAGAAGTAACTAAAGAGAAAGAGCAACTTATGTCACTTCACCACTGGGTTCAGCACTCAGGTATGATGCTGATTAGTACTTGAGAAACACACATGACAGGACTGTGCTTTGGATTCAGTTGCCACAGTTTAGTGATAATATGTGGGAATTTCCAGGTTTCAAGACTCATCGTTAAAACACACTCTTACTAGCTGCACCTGCACCCGTCTCCTTTGCTTTTTCTCTCTTCCGTTTCTCTCTAATATTCCTGCAGGTGTGTCAGTTTACGATGGGATTAGCAATTTAACAGTAGCTCTGTCTCGCCTCTCACCTCCGGCACACTGGTGAGAAAATGAGGCAGGAGTGTTAAAGATTTGGGAACGAAACCTTTTTAAAACATGGGACACAGGAAGAAATGGCACCTTAATATTAATATTAAGGACATTCAACTGGCTTTCTGACTGTTTCCATTTTTTTAGTAAATGTTCAAATGAAATACACTGCAAGTTATCTCATTCATACTCTACAGTTTGTTCTGGTTTTTGGTTTTCAGTTTGACTCATAGCCTTTTCTGCATGACATCAGCTGCCTGCGTAAAAGTAAAAAAATGAAAGACAATAGACTTCACATTAACAAAAATTGTCCAATCTTGATAACCACTCTATTTAAGTTAACCTTCCAAAAGTTGACTCAGCTCTCTGTTGAGTGTGAACCAATGTATAACCATTTAAGTTTTAGAGAGTGTTTGTTTGTTGTGGTTTTCTTTGCCTGTTCTCTGACCTCTGAATCTATTTTTATCCTGTTCAAACAAACTAAGACTTTATTTAATGTAAATCTTGAGGTTTGGCGTTACTCTGTGCATGGGATCCTCAGTTTATCTGCTTGTTATGCCATTATCGTGCCATTGATTTCTATTCTATTTTTCGCCACCGTCTTTCTGTATCAGCATTTGTATTTACAGAAAGTGTGTCTGCTGATCCAGGTCTTTGTCTGAGTGTGCCAGTGTGTACATATTCTCATGGGAGATGTCTGGGACACTGGCCAGCACCTCACTGGTCCTACCACTGTGTGTGTGTGTGTGTGTGTGTGTGTGTGTGTGTGTGTGTATGTGTGTGTGTGTGCATTTAAACAGAAGTAAACGGCCATGACTCTCGCCCGTCTCTGCAGGGTCCTTACATAAGCCTATTTAGCCTCCTAAGGGAATCCTCACCTTCCTCCTTGTCTTCCTCACCCCTCCCTCCTCCTCACCCTCCTCTCTGCTCTCTTTCTCTCTTGATCTTACTAACCCGCCCACTCATCCCTTTAGCGCGCAGACTTCAGCAAAGGGTTTTACCCATGCTTAAGGGTTTCTTGGCCGAGTCTTTAATCATGTCTGGCACAAGTTCACAGTCTTGAACAATGGTGATATCCATCCTCGGTACCTCTATCTCTCCGTCGCTCAGCTCTCCCATCTCTTCTTCTGTCTCAATCTCTCATCCGATCCGTCTGGCATCCGTTCTCTCCCCTTGAGGTCACTTTCTTATCCCCTCTGCACACATTCAAGTTCTCCCATCCTCCATGAAACCTCATTCATCCTACCTTTGCCTTCATCCCCTCACCCTCCCACCCAGCTTTTACCTTCCTCCTCTCCCCCCAGCACACAGGCTCAATCCCTCCTGCAGCGCTCCCATCCAATCCCTCCATCCAGCTGCTCCCTCATTTCCCCCTTTTGTGTTTTTTTGGGATCATTTGAATTCCTGCTCATGTCTATTCATCATTCATTCACAGTCTGGGATGTATGTATTCCATTTAGGGATGCAACAAATAATGCGCATCCCTCCTTTCATTCTCTTAACTTTACATATTTTGTTCCCTGCCCATGCTTCCTCAATCTTTTGTTTAAACCTTTCTTCATCCTCCAACATGCTTTCATCAGTCTCTCCTCTTTCTTATTCAAGCCCTCATTCCTTCCAATTTAGCCTTTCTTTGGCTATGTTTATCGACCATTTAGTAGTAAACTAGAGTTACTGATAGCGGCTGTTGAGAGGTCACAGTGACCTTGTATTTTTTTTTTTAACTTCAACCTCCGAATTCTAATTAGTTAATTCTTGATTCTGAGTGGAATTTTGTGCCAAATTTGAGAAAACTCCTTCAAGACCTTCTTCAAATATTGTGTTCATGACACAGACACAAGGTCACAGTAACCCTGACCACTGACCAGGAAAATCTAATCAGTTCATTGTTGAGTCCAGGTGATGTTTGTGCCAAATTTGAAGAAATTCAGCTAAGGTGTTCTTGACATATCACATTCGCAAGACTGTGGCAGACAAGATCACAGTGACCTTGACCTTTGACTTATAACAACAAAAGTCAAATCAGCTCATTGTTGAGTCTGAGTGGACGTTTGTGCCAAGTTTGAAGACATTTTCTCAAGGTGGTCTTGAGATTTTTTTTTCACAATATTGGGATGTATGGATGAATGGATGGACAGCCCAGAAACATAATACCTCCAGCCACAGCTATCACTGGTACAAGACATAAAAAATAAAATAAGCAATGTTGTGAAATTTTATGAAATATCAATATGGATGGGATCACAAGAACCTGGCTGAATCAGAAACAACAAAAAGCAAACTAGTTCTGGTAAAGAAAGATTGTTTTAGAGGTGGTATGTCAAAGAAAACATACACTAAGAGGAATCTAAAAATCAGAAATCATTGCCAGGTATATTCTTTCCTTTTTCTTTTCTTTTTTTGTGGTGAAACATCCTATCAAATGTGTATTTGTAGATGACAGTTTATGAGAAAGCATCAGCTGGTGGTTGTAACCATTAAACGATACAACTCTAAGTTATACTCATGGCTTCAGATTATGTGCCATCCACATACTGAACCATAAATTTAAAATGTCTCAGAGGGTGTGCACTCGCCTTTGTTTGTGCACTGCTGCCATCTAAATTTAAGAATATTTTCAATTCAAAGACATTTAAGAATTAGCTTTACATTAGTCAGATGTCTACTTTTTATGTCTTACCAGTTCGATGTATAGTGTCCTCCCTTTTTACTTCTTTGTATATTGTATTGTTTCCCCTCTCACATATTCTTGTTCCTTTTTCACTGTCTTTTTTTTAAAAAAATTATATGGACCTACACATGTGCACAAACACACATACATACACACCCTTTGTACCTTGTAATAAATCAGCACACAGCGCACTCTCAGTGTGCATGGCGGGTTGTATATGGAGATAAAGTGGGGACGGCAGACAGATATAAAAAAGCCACGGATGATAATAGGAACAGACAGAACAGAGAGCCAGGGACAAGCGCCAAGGACAGGACAGAGAGAAAGAGCGAGAGAGAATGAAGGAGAAAGTGATAGAAGAAAAGAGACAGACGGATAAAAGCCAAGGACAGGAAGGAGAAGAAGAGGAGCAGGAGGACGAAGAGAATGAAAATAAGAGAAAAGAGTAAAATTGATTAGAAACAGCAAGGAAAATAAAGGGAGAGACCAAAAGAGTATCACCTTTTTGTGTGTTTATGCACTTTATTGGGGATATTTAGTCAGTTGTAGGCATTGCAGCTGCATGTAATAGTATGTGAATAATATAAACTGCTGTGTCTGTGTATGTGTTTATCTGTGTGTGAGACACTTCAGCTGACTGCTTTCAAGGTTTCTAGGTGTGGGGCTGTTGTGTTGTGCCACTTATCAGCGTTTAAGTGTCCTTGAATAACACTGAAAAACACACATGCACGCATACACACACACACACACACACACACACACACACACACACAAGCTCACTCACACACATCCATGAGCTCTTTTGTGTCCACGTATTGAATTAAATTGACACATTTCAGTTGTAAAAAGGAGCCAAGCATCAAGACAAAAAGGTGGAAAGTATATGAGGATGTACAATAAAAACATACACAAAGACAATTTGGTTTGACAGCGGGACAATAAAGAAGCAATGGCTCACACACACACACACACACACACACACACACACACACACACACACACACACACACACACACTGTTATACACACTTGCTCTTTTTCCCACGGCGCAGTGAGAATGTATTTGGTCTGCAAGCGCCAGGCTTATCTGTCTGTCGTGTCATAACAGCTCTGTGTGTAAGTGTGTGTGTGTGTGTGTGTGTGTGTACATGTATCTACCGTGCCACATACACACACACACACACACACACACACACACACACACACACACAAAAAGAGCTTGCCCCCTGAAAAGGTCAAAATGGCCTCACACAGGAAGCAATATTACAGCAACAGATAGCCGCACTTCCTGACAAGATCTGCAGATGTACACACACAAACACACACAGACACATAAAGTTACATACTGCATATGTCTCTGTCATCATTCTGTTATTTAGCTTGTAGTCATGTGGTGCAATTTTTCCAAACTTAAATCACTAATTAAAAAAAAAAAAAGTTAGTCTGGTTTTAAGGACCAGGGTTTGATTGATTGTAATTATCGGGGTAAGGTGCACACAGAAATACTAGAAATTAGGAGCATGATCAATTGGTCCCCTTTTTTCCCCATGATTTTGGTCTTTTGTGTGAGACAAGTTTTGAAATTGGTCCACTAGTGAGAAAAACAGGCCGGAAAGCACCATCAATTTATATCCCCTACAAGTACTTGTTCATTTATTTCTTTATTTATTTTGGCACTGACAGGCTATTATGATTGTCTTACAGCATTACAGATGAGAGATGAAAGGTTTTTCTTACTTAAACTGGTCTGTTCATTATTGTGACCAAGTCTCGCTCAAGGACAGGTCTTGCTCTGAAACCCTTGAGAGTTGAGTTGTTGCAGGGTTGTAATGGTGAAAACATAAGTGAGAGCTGGAGAAAGTGTAGATTTTCTTTATTTCAGTATAGTGTCATGGCTAAATATTAAGCTGATATTGATAAAATTGAGAAGTCACAAGATTTCTGGCAATAATGAACAGACTGAATCAGCAAAAGATTTGAAAAATTGTGTCAGTATTCTATAGGATCTTTATGTAATGTTGTCAGATGCTTGTAATAACAAACTGAACCTGTCAATAGCAAAAACAAGCACTTTTAGTGGACGTAAATGGTCGGTGCTTGAGGTGACTGTGGCGAATGGATTGTATGCTTTCTGTCTGTACACACCTTTACACTTATTAGGAGTGCTGGAGGCTAACACTCCATCACAAAAAAAATATCATTTGTATAATTCAGCCTGCTGTTTAATTGCCTCTTATTGTGTGGGGATGGATAGTTTACATGTGTATTCTAGAGAAACACATCCTATCTCCACTCGTCATTACACTGACAAAACAAGGTCATTTCCCATTTAAGCAGGTCATATTGGTAATGCTGGTAGTTGTGTTATCTTGAAGGTCACTGCAGTGTGGTAGACTTCATGTCTCTGGGCAGTGCTGCCTAGGAACTAACTGAAAGCTAGCAGATCATGAAAGACTTTACATTGTGGCTATGATAGTAAAAATAAAAATCAGCTGTGGACTTCAAAATCTTTCAGCACATATTTTACCTCCCACTTTTGTACCTTGGCTGTGCGCATATTAATCCCAGAGTATCAAACAAAAACTTGGATGATCCTTTGCATGACATGGTTAAAATATCGAGGGACTATTAATGGAAAATATTTTTTTGTTTCTAGGTCAAGGTGAATGCAGCTGCTACTGTTAATGGATTAATGGGAGAACTGAGAGCAGTGAAGAGCTGACCAAAACTAAAGAGAGGCTTTCTTTCACTTTTACTCTTCTGTACCATTTAATTTGTAAGGACTTTATTTGTTGTCTCTCACTTAGCGTCTATGAGAGACTAAAGCTCCTGGGAAAGAGCGGTGGCAGCTAAAGTTCCCAGGATCATGTTGCACCATCAGGTCAGTGTCCTACTTGGCACCGATGCCCCATCAGCATTCTTGTGACAGAAAGAAGGAAATGAAATGGCAAAGAGGAGAGAGGATGGGATGAAAATAAGTCATAAATAAGATGCATTAATTTAAATCCAAATTCAAGGCTTTAAAATGGTGATTCCTGTCTATTTACTATGGAAATGTTGAAAACACAAATATTGTAAATTAGTAGCATGGTCAATAGTTACAGTTCAAGTTTCAAAAAGGCTGTATGTATACAATTATTCAATTTCTTCTGGTTACCTCTTAGCTTTAATAAATATTTCACCGATATAAAGAAGATACTGACATGGAACTGGGCCATCTAAGAAGTAGGAGGATGCAAATGCTTTTGAAAACCAAAAAAAGGATGCTTTTGCTCAAGAGGCAGAAAACCTACAGCTACCAGAATGCAGTGTGCTGTAGCAGACCAGATGTTTTTCACTATGCAGGAAGCATTATGGCACCCATTTTATTCCTGATTTATATTCGATAAGCACTTGATCTCTCTCAAGTGTCTTTATCCAGCTTTGTCATCTTTGTGTCCGCAGTGGCAGCATGGTTCATTGGCAATACGAACATGGAAAAGACAGCCGGCGAAATGAGCCAGCAAAAAGTTTCGCCATCATCCAGCAGGTTAGGGGAGGCACTGGTTAGATGAAGGGCAGTTCACCACAGTTCATCTAAACATCCTATCCACATTGTTTTGATACAAAGCTGTCTTAAAAAAATGGAAATGTATCCCTTTAATACTGTGGCAAAATAACACAATGTGCTGGACATATTTTGTCTGCATTGCATCTGCTTTGGCAAATAGATATCATATGCCTGAACAGCTAATTTCCTGCGTCTTTTGTTTTAAAAAATAAGTGTTCAAATAAAAATACTTTCGAAGATATTTAGTGCCTAACCAAATCATTTCCCTTCCCTTTGTTTGAAATCAAAAGAATGCAGTGGATGGCAGGGGGGTTTAAGAGATAACTGGAAGAGAGAACAGCATGTTCTTGGTGTGTTATCATCCACGTGTGTTTAAGGTGCCTTTTTAATATGCACATAATGATTCTCTATCATTTGACATTTGACTGACACTGTTTTAAAGGTCTAATGTGTAGGCTGCATGTACAAAATGTGTTGTAAACTACTGTGGCTGATGCAAAAAATGCTAATGGCCCCATCGAGAGCCAGCTGTTTTGGTCACTCTGTGTGTAGATATTTATGGCTCATTATTCACATTACATTAATGGATGGAAACAGGCTTTCATTATCATTTTCTGATTTTCTGGAAATAATGTAAAAATGTGCATCTCCTTTGAATGAAAACCTGGCCTTTGTAAGGAAGTGGGATCTTAAACACTTACGAGCATAAACCAGAAAGATAGAGGGAAGAGAGTGTCAAATACAGAGAGAGAGAGAGAGAGAGATGGACTGAGGAAGGCAAAAAGTATGTAGGTGGAAGAACATAACAGATAGTGATGGATGAATGAGTGAGGGAGTACAGGAGATAAAGAGGTGCACAGCGCCGAGCTGTCCAGTTTACCAGATCTGGAAGAAGAACAGATAACCAACATCACGGAGGAAGGGGAGGAACACGCAGGTCTTGGCCTGCCAAGTCAATCCGAAACAACTTTTCAAAGTTCCTCTTGGGGCATTGAAGAAATCCCCAAAACCTCATCTCTCTCTCTCTCTTTTTAAAATACATATTTAGAAGTTCTTTTTTTATGAGAAAAATCCCATCATGCCTCTGCATTGCTTAGATGTAACTCCCTTGCCTTACTTAGTATATGTGGAGTAATGAATATACAAATTAGCCTTGCTCCTCAGCTACTAGCTTGCAGCTTGGCAGACCTGTTCACCGTCTGCTCATCAAACACTTGGACCTTTTCTTGTAACCAGTAAGAGATAACATGAACTTTCAGCATGACTATGTTCTGATACAGCTGATAGGGTGTTGTCTTTGTTGATAAACCTTGTTCACTATTGACAACTCTGACAAGTTCAAGTAAAAGTAAAACTTAAAAATACAACTTCTCCTCTGATACCCCTTATTTCTTCATAATATTTTGAGATTAGTTTCTTAGGTTTGTGACATACCATCCCTGGAAGAAAGAATCCATGTTTTTGAGAGTCTTTGGTACACTGCACTCCCCAAGGGGAAGGCTCAGTCGAGGTATTGGCTGCTTATTTCCCTGATAAAAACATCATATGGACATGATAACATGGTTGAAAACTTGTTTTCCCCTGGCGGGTATCTTTTAAAATATGTAATCTCAGAAAAAAAGTTTTTGTTTGCACCCAGGCTTTTTTAGAAACTACAATGGATTTGAATTTTATTCATTATCACTGCTGAGGTGATCAACTCAGTTCATAAGAAACTCAAAAACTCTGAATAAAAAATAATGACAAGGTTTATAAAGTGGTTGTGTAAACTTCTAATTTCTTATGTTTCATCTTTTGTTTGGTCTCTTTGCATTTTCTGTGATTTTCTTTTCATCAATTTGTCATAGAAAACATATGGAGATGAAAAGACGTCCGCCCATCCCAACCTCCTCCCTACATGTTCTTCTTGGAGAGGCAGTTCTAATGGGAGAGACAGTTTACGGGAAATAAGGGGTTAGAGGATGAGATGGGGAGATAATTTAAAAGAGTACAAATGAAGACAGATGAGGAATCAAGGGAAGAGGAGCTGAGGACAGGGGAAGGGTGAAGTTTAGTTACAGTAGCTGCTGATTTTAGTGTCTGGACAGGCAGTGTATCTAATTAGAGGGGCCCTGTGCACTGAGTGATGGAGGGAGTGAAAGATGATCAGCCGAGTATGTTTACCTTTGGACGATGTCCTCCCTGGAAATGGGAGGTTTGGACACAGCGATAGTGAGGAAAAAGCTGTTGCTGGCACATGTGATATGAAACTCTGAGAACATGCTTGTTCATGAAAATATATTATTTTTCTTGCATGTTTCCAACAGCAGTGGACTGAATTTAAATTACTTCCAATAAATAACAAATAACATTTTTCCTCTGCAAAAACTTTTTTGAAAATAGGAATGTCACATGCATTCAGCATACCTAGGTTTTCCCTTTCATTTATTACCTGTGTACAAAAAATAAAGGCGTTATGTAAGAACCATATAGGGTTCTTCAACTTGTTTTTGGAAGAACCTCTTGTAAAGGTTCCACCTAAAAACTATTTTAGATGTTTCTACTGAGAACCATCTGTAAAAGGTTCCAGCCAGAAAAACAAAGAATGAAAAACAATTCAGGTAAAAATGTGGGATCATATAGTTTGTATTGAAATTGTGGTAAAGCAATCAACTATGACAGAACACAAGTGAAATTCATTTATTATATGATATTCAAGATACATCTACATTTAAAAATACAATTTGAAATGTGTTAAACATTAAAATATTTGAGGGTGAGGATCTTGTAAGACCCGTGCTTTCAACAATTCTAAAGAACTCTTTCTTCCTACAAGGGTTTTTTCAAAAACAAATGGTTTTGGGTGGAACCTTAGCCCTCCAGGAAGAACCCTTTTTGAAACCCTTATTTGTAAGAGTGTAGTTCCTGGGATCATTTGGTGAAAAAGTGCCAAAAGATACCAAAACTATTCACCTCTAAAGAGTCTCTTGGCTCTCGCTCTTTGGACCTAATATGTTTTGCCAGTGTGTGTTTTCCCTTAAGTGTCATTGTCTTTCAGACCTGGGCTATGGATCACTGGCTCTTGGTTCTGGTTCTTGGTTGACCCCCAATCCTGTGAGAAACGCCTTAGACTCTGGAATTCATAGCAGAGCACAGGGAACACTTTGTCCTTCTCTCCCTCTCCTTCTCATTTTTTCATTTTAATTTCTCTCAGTCTCTCTTTCTCTCTTACTCCCTTTCTTTGTCCTCTTTTTCATGGATCACGATTTCCCATCTCAAAAACAGAGAAACAGGGAGGGAGAGACTGCCGTGGGCTCAAATGTCAGAAAGTCAAGGGTTTCCCAGCCAGGCAATTACACAGACTGCAGGACAACAGTGACACACACACACAGGCTCACATACAACATACAACATCACGCACATGAGCACATACTCTTACTGCAAGACTCACACTTTTAAAAAAAGTCACATTTTCCAAATCTACACACATGCATACTTTCCGGTTGCCACCTGTCACTCACACTGAGGGCTGTATACACACACACACACACACACACACACACACACACACACACACACACAGAGAGAGAGAGAGAGAGAGAGGTCAGGTGGTTTTCCAATCAGTGCAGCTGTGTGCTCTCCAAAGCAGTAAAATGGTTTTAGGTCCAGTGTTGGCAGGCTTTGATGGATCTAACACACCACTGAGTTCTGGTTCATTCTATCTGGCTACAAAGGCTCTGACAGACGGCTGCTTGACTGTTATTAGCCACTGCAACTGCACCTGCTTGATGTTTGTGAACACACAAACACACATACACACATTCAAATACATTTTTCCTGCATACATTTACAGGCCATGAGAGAGAAGAGTACAAAGGAAAATGGACTAGGTTCCCACTGGCCTTGAAAAATGTTTTTTTTCCAGAGAATTTAATTAGGCCTTGGAAGTTTTTTTTTTTTTTTAAAGAATGGATTCCTTTATGAGAAATAAGAAGATAGCAGAGCTTTTTTATAACAGTGAGGCAGCTCTCTTGATAGCATGAGTCAGCCTCACAGAGCTGTTTGCATGCCTATATACAGTTGGGGAACCTTCCTATGGGTGACACAGGCAGCAGGCAATATTATTTGTTTAGGAAAATGAAAATAAAAAAGTGGGTATGATGAAACGAAATATATGTAGCTTTAGAATAAGTTAAAATAAAAAGGCACAAGTTATCTGGGGTACAATGCAGAGAAGATGACGATATTTGTAAATTTGCACATAGTTATTGTGTGTTTTGTTTTTTTATTAGCATTTGTTAGCCAAGTTATGTTTATTTCTCACTGCAACTGTAAGCTGGTGTTATTGGGTTTTATGTTCAGGTGGAAAGAAGCTTATCTACACTGTATGTCTCTCAAACTGTCATGCAGCATTTCAGTGAGCAAATCTCAATTTTCACCAATATGTTTCAATCCAAAATAATCAACTTTTAACTACAAACCCTAAAGTCAGTAAAATAATAATTCCATTTCATCAATCTGAGATATTCTCTTGACCTCTCTCTGGTGTTTTATTATTATTTTTTTTAATGTTGAATAATTTGGAGAGGCACAGAAGAAAAATTTTTTTACCCGGACCGTTTGGCGTCTCGTGCAGCGATGACACTCATTTCCCACTTTTCTAAATATAATCTATTGTTTGGGTTCTGTTACCAAAGCAATGTTCAAATATGAAAGTGGTCATTCGACATTTTCCCTAAATCTCTTTTATGTTTTCATTTTGGCGAAACAGAAAACCTTTTTTTTGTCCAATTAAATATAAAAATGCAGTAGAGGGTTCAGTTAGAGGATACTTGCTGGTTAATTTTTTGGTGAAACACTGGCCTCTTTTGATATCTACATGAATATAGATGAGACCCTCAGCAGTATCTGTGTTTTGGTCAAGCAGGAAGCTATAGGAGTGTTTTGGAGAGCAGAATCTATCAGCTCCTCTCGTCTCATCCTCATGACATAAATCATTAATGAAGTGTGTGTATCTTCCTGCACCTCTCCATGGTCAGTCCTGGGCCTGCAGTGTACAGCAGTATGTGTGTGTGTGTGTGTGTGCAAATCCACATTTTGTGTGTGAAAATGTGCTATATTTCCTTATTTTATACCTGCTAAGGTGTGTTTGTATGTGTGAGGTTGAGTCTGGCGTGCGACTGTAAGCGTACTGGGTATGTGTGCATTATTATGTATACGTGTGTTTGCATGTGGGGTGTGTGCATGCGTGTGTGTAGGAGGGAGTGATGCATACACTGGGGTCTTTGAAGTGTAAAGTAACAGGCCTTTTTAAGTTTTGGATGTGAAATATTTATATGAACAGGAGTGCTGCTTTGGGAGGACGAGTTGAGAGAAACAGAGAAGAGGACAAAGGAATGAACTTATGTTTAAACACCAAATAAGCAAAGATTCAGTATGTTTTTTGGAGCCAGTCCATTAATAAATCACCTTGGGAAGATTTAGTTATGTCCTTTCAAATTTTGTATATGTATTATTATTTTTATTGTCTTAAATTAAATTCAACCATTGTATGAGGATATGTTAAAAGCTGATGGGTTGAAATTCATGGAGTCTTGTGGCATTTCAAGTACACATGAAAGTCATTTTATATTTGCATGTACCATGTACCAAATCATATATGACCCAACCCCTGTCACCAGACAAAATGTTGATACTGGATGATTCTGCATAACCCTGAATTCCATTCAATACCAATGCTCTTAAAATATATTCACATGGCCCCTACTGTAATTTAAAGTATGGAAAAGATAATGGAAAATAAGCTACACTTAATGTGTGGTTTCTACAATCCTTTGTTAAAGTTAGGAAACGATCTTGGTTGTAGTTTATAAAAACTTAAGCATTCTGTGATGAGGAATAAGGGGACATGTCAATTTGCTGAAGGGCACATCAATGCCAATGTAGGAAGCTCATTAGACATTGACACTGGATGTAAATCGTGAAGTGCAGATTTGACCATTCAGGATTTAAATTCTAGGGGTACTAGCACTACCTATCTCGGTCCAAACTAACAAAAAAAAAAACAAACAAAACAAACAAACACCACCCACTTGTTTGCAGATTCCCATTTTAAAACCTTCTTGATTTACCCCATAGCCATGTTGGATTTTTGGAGCCAGAGTTGACCATATTTAGAAAAGAGGGCGGAGCTGTGAAGGAGCGAGGGGTGGATCTGACTGAGAGCCTGAGGACACTATCCAGCTTGTCACTCGAAGCAGCTCTCCCCTTAGTTATCTGCTTAAATGTATCATTTAAGCCCTAATAAAAAAAATTAATTAGTGAGCTTTATAAAAATGCAACCCCTTCAAATTAGCTACAAAGACCAAAACTGCTTTTTGTACCGGGCTGTAAACATATTTATTTCTGCTGTTAAGTTTGGCATTTTAACATGCGGTTCCATAGGGACTGACCTGCTTTTTGAGTCAGCCTCAAGTGGCCATTCAAGGAACTGCAGTTTTTGTCACTATGGCCTTCATTTTTTTCAGTCCTGAAGGTTGCTTCTTGGTTGCTGCTCATTCTGTTTGCATGCACCAGCACTGAGCACTACATCCTTGATGCTACACCAGCATCTGCTTGCAACACATTGAATTCTCTTGACCCTCTACCTTCCTCATGTATTAAGAATTTATATGAATTCTGAATGTTTCTTTCAATATGTGTGATGTTCATCAAATGTTTTGTCTCAGGCTCTGCTTGACTCAGATGAGTGTTAATGTTGCAATAAACATTGAAAACTCTGACATGAATTGAAGTTGATTTTAACATGCTTATTTAGTGTACATTTCTTCAGCAGATTTTGCTAATTTGGAACCACGTTTCCATTTTTTAGCACAGTTGGAATCTTCTGCTGCTGCAGTGTGCAAACCCTGTGTTGTTAATGTTGCTCTTTTCTCTGCATGACAATGTGCTGTCAATCTAAACCAATGAATACAGGCCTGAAAAGAATTCAGTGCTCGAGAGCCGGTGAACTTGGGACTTCTTGTGTGTGTGTGTGTGTGTGTGTGTGTATTGAGGGAGTGTTAAAGGCTAAACTGAGCGATTAGAGGACAGGACAAAAGACAGAAGAGGCTGTGACCTTTATAGAGAGCCGTGTGTACTTTTGGGTGCATGTTTATGAGTCTGTGGGCTTGTGTGTTCGTGCTGATGCATTGGTCTCAGTGTGTGTGTTTGTGTGTGCGAGTTTGTGAGGCCAGACGTCAGTATTGACAATAGCCTGTTGAGACCTGGGAGGAGACTGGCTTCGTTAAAAGAGGCCTTGAACAAACAGAGAATAGAGACGGAAGGATAGAGGAAGGGAGGGAGAGATAGGCGCAGGGGCAGCGTTTGGCGGGGAGGAGAGAGAGGGGAAGAGCAAAGGGAGGGAAAGAGAGGGAAAAGGTACAGATGAGAAAAATGTGGATGCACAGAGTTAAAGGGATTTGTGGAGAAAAACACACTTGTTATGGATGTATATACTGTATGAGTTTTAAAAATGGAGGGAAAGGGGGCAGAAGGAAGAGAGGGTGAATGAAACAAAGAATAATTGGAGAGAGAAAGAAGGATTAGGGAGGTAGTGAATGATTAAAGATGGAGGGATAAATGGAAAAGAAAGGGTGGAGGAGAGGGGACAAAAGAAGGGCGGGGTGAAGAAGAAGAAGAGTTGGATGAGAGGAGATTAGGATGGATGGATGATGGAGAGATGGAAGGATTAAAAAGGGAGGAGGCAATTTAGGATGAAGGTAGAGAAAATTGAAAGGAAAACCACAGGCTTCTCTGAGTAAAGGTTAGCTGTGACGGAAGAAAGAGGCAACAGGGTCAAGTGTGTGTGTGTGTGTGTGTGTGTGTGTGTGTATGTGTGTGTTTGAGTGGGGGCTTGGGGGGGGGCAAAAAGACAAGAAAATTTGCTTTGCCCCATAACTCCCTGTTTCTGTGTGGAAAAAAGGGGAGGGAAAGAGGTTGCAGCGGGTGTGTGTGTGGTGTGTGTGTGTGTGTGTGTGTGTGTGTGTGTGTGTGTGATTGTGAGCCAGTGTAGTAGGCATAGCAAATCAATAACTGATAAATAAATTATAAGCCACAAAATTTCAAAAGGCACCAGCAAAAACAAATGATTCAAGTACTCACAAGCTACAAGAGGGGGAAAGATGGATGGGTGGGCACTGCAGTGTGTGTTTCTGTTGTTGCAATGGAAAATATGTGCTGGATCAGTTGTGGAGGTGTTGATGTTGCCAGCACGGCGTGACATTTTTACACGCTTACGTCCGGTTTGTGACATCAGAGAGTGTTTCACAGGCTTATCAGCCTTTGTGTCTGGTGTCAGGTATCAGTTTATGTGGAAAAAAGCTCATTCACACACATGAAGCAGTGCGGGGCTCGGAAGTGCTACAGAAAGAGGGAGGAGGACGGAAGGAGAGACTTAAACAACATACCCACGAAGATGATGAAAACAGAACAGAGGTGCACAGATCCTTTATAGAAGCTTCCTTTGATATTTTACTTTTTTTTTTTGTTTTTGTATACTTGTGAAACATAATGCTTTGTAAGAGACTGAGACTGATACTGATAATTTCTCAAATTTTCAACCTGTAATGACCTTTGCACATTAGCAGGGCATATTTTGTGATAAACCTGCCTGGTTATTCTATGATACAACAATATAGAGGGGAATATTTTTTCCAAAGCAAATGATCCTAAGCTTTTGGTGAAACTACTGAAGAGCTGATCGGAAAAATGAATTCCAAAAGAAGTTTGTCAGTGAGGTGGAGGAGAAAACAAATGAGGCATGACACCTCATGCTTCATGGGAGCAAATTTGATCTTAATGTGGTCTTAGTGTTGACTTGCACTGAATATACAAATTATATTTGTATAAGTATATAAAACTTTCAAGTAGCCTTGCCAGCAGTATATTAAAGCAAATGATTTTACCACATTTTACTCCCTTGACTACAACAGGCTGTTCTTGTGCACTGTTCATAATACCTACAAAAATGCACCACAATTTGTATACAACACACATAATCATGAGCCAGTAATTTGTGTGTAACCCTTTGTAATTGGGACGGCTGAGATCAAATAACCAATGTGCTGATTGGGGTGAAAAGCGAAGTAGTATAAAGGGTGACAGTCCCTATAAGGAGACAGGTTGAGGTGGTGCATGGGTCAAACAAACACAGGACTTTCCCACAGAAGACCAGAATTCGGGACTGTGCCAAACCAAGTGAAGAGGTATTATTAGATATGTCATCACTGTGTTTCTCACTGAACCTAAATTATATACCTTTGCTTGCGCACACCAAACCTACGTAACTTATATTAGTTACGTACTGTAGGTTTATGTCTAGTAAGTAACGTGACCATGCCATTCATGGGGCGCTTATTTGTTAGATATCATACATGTATGTGTATTTTCATCATATAATATTATGAGGATGTGCTGACTACGATCTCGTACTTGTTGATTATCATTTCTGCTGATATACTTTGAATGTGTTTTCTCCTACAATTCACACTTATGTTTACCTACAGTATGTTGAAGTTGCATATGTTGGTTTGCAATAGTATTGAAACACAGAAAAAAACAAAACATTTTGAGCAAGTCTCTGAAAGTTTGTGTTCAAAGTGTATTAAAAGGAACTGAGGCTTTTGTATCATGTAGGGAGTTACAAGTAGGAAAAATATTTAAAACAAAATGGTAAAAGGCCAGCAGAAATTATGCATGATTTTATATACGGCTCATCAATGCAAATGGTATTTTTCAAAATCCAATTTTCACCAAGATCTTTGTATCATTAATTTTTTATATCAAATTTTTAAAAGGGCTATATGAATAAAACATGCATACAAATGGCATAGTGTTTTGAATAAAATTATGATGGGGAAGGTTGACTGAAAAACAGAGCAGTCTGATTTGTAGAAAACTGAATATAGAACTGAACTGGACTCCAGGTCACTGCCTGTCAGTTCTACATGACACTATAACCAAATGAAAAAATAAATGGAAAGGCTTGTTGAACTGTCCTTGTTGGACTTTAGTCAGCACAACTGAATAAAATTGAATTACAGTAGAAGGAAACACTCAATAGCAGCAAACAGAGGGCACATCTGTTGATATCTCTATATCATCACAGTGTCAATTGTTTGTTTCCTGTAATCTTATTTTCCTATTATATCAACTTATTTTGTTCTAATTTCTTTTCTATTCACTGGTTGCAAGGGAGACACAAACAGCAGCAGATCACCAGTTGTTTACACACACACACACATACACACACACTTCTTTTCCTAGTCTCCAAGGACCTATCGCATGTGTGTGTATATGTGTGTGATAATAGCTGCTGAGTGGCAGTTGTGATTGGCTACCTCTGCAGCCTCTAGAGATGGCCGTCTGAATGGTGCCAGCTAGACGCCAGACAGACGGCCCACAGTGTGTTTGTGTGTTTAGTGTGAGTGTGATTGCATGTATTTGCACTCACCATCAGCAGGTGTTTGTGTATGTATGTGTGTACCTGCATGAGTGTAGATCTCCGTGTCAGTGTGACATGACCGTGTGTGTGTGTGTGTGTGTGTTTATTACTAACACTGTGCCGCGCCCCGCTGTCTGGGGTCTGATTATAAATACAATAAATAAGTTCATATTCTGTGTGAGTGTGTCCAAAAAGGTGTAGGCTTACACACTGCTTGTATGAAACCTCTATTTCTATCTCTCTCTTTTAGTTTGAGAATCTCCCTCCCTCTGCCCACATACAAATATTATTGCATTGCTGAAGTATGCAACTCTTATAAGTCAATCATTAACAGATGTGCAGGTAAATAACTGTTGACTCAGACACGTCCTCAATGACATCACTTTAAAGTGACACAACTTTGGTGAACTTTGACATGCAAATTTACACTGTTGGACAACAGCATACTGTCTTGACAGTGCCGACTTTTGAGGGGACAGAGTTTCACTTTCATTAAACAGAGGAATGGTTTGCACTAATTATCGACAGCAGTTGGTAGTACAAACACATTATTTGAGTAAACTGTGTGAACTTATTGTCCATTAGTGACAGATCTAAGCTAACAAGTTTGCTCACTGATCTTTGGCAAGGCCGTTAGCCAAGGAACTTTAATCTCCTTCTTCAATACATTTTTATTGAACTTAAAGGTGGTGAACAACATGTCGGGAAAATAAAAGGAGCTTTAGCCCAAAAAATCAAGAGAAGCTGCGGGAGCTTTTGTGATTGACTAGCACTACCTTGGCTGACAGGCTAGATATCAGTTTGCTTCCCCCATTATAGCAGGGCTGCAGTGAAATAGTCCAAAAATTACTTTTTTTGTGTCTTCTTCTTCTGTAAGATCCAAAAGAAAACTTGAACATTTCTCAACTCTGTATTTTATTTGTTCTCGGAGTTGAGATACCTCTGAGAAGCCTATGAGTACAGCACAAAAAAAACAAAAAAAAAAAAACAACTGCTGATTTAATCTTTTGCTCCTTATATAAGGGGAGGGGGTTAGGAAACACAGAACAGAATTTGATGATCAGAGTGTGAGAAGCTGATCCATTGCTCAGAGCCAAAAAAAACTATTTTAAGCAGTAAAGTTCGCCTCTGGGGAGTCACTATGTCACTAAGCTTCTGACCGTAACTAATCTGCATGGACAGAAATTGTCACTTGGTGATGTGACTGTTGCTTTAACCCCGTCTCTCATTATAGACCTGTTCCTGGTTTAGAGGGATCCCATAGATATTGTTAAAATGAGTTGTGGTAAAATAACTTCACCATAGAATTAGGGGAGACCATTTTAGCCTAATAATTGCTTAGATATATGGCCATTACCTCCACACACTGCTGATGCAGGAAGTAGTCTGTTTAATATGTAGCATGGCAGAGAGTTAGGGTGAGGAAGTAGTGGACAGAAATGAGTGTTGTGACGTTTATGCTGGAGACCAAAGTTTGTGTCCCATCACAGACCCACAACCACAATCCGTCCCTGAACCTAACCATCGTCTTTAAGTTGTCTAACGTACCGTAATGTTATCCAGTTTGTTATAGTTGCATAAGCCTGACCATACCATAGCCATAATTAAAATGCCATAACCATGATATTACCCTGACCTTTACCAAGTGCAAATATTTCAGAAAGTGAATATTTTACAAATGCCAATCCCAATGGGCTTTTTAATCAGAGCATTCCAGTTTGTTGCAGTTTGTTCTTAGTGGGCAGTGAAGTTTGCCATTTATGAAAAGACTACAGCATCAGAAATAGAAGAAGAACAGACACTATGACACAGAGGATGTGAATGGATGTATTTTTCTTTTCTCATGTTGCTTAACAGCAGCTTTTAAAAGCTATTTGCAAAGTGTTCATCCCCAGTCCCAAGTGTGGTTATTTTACTGCCACTTTCTAGAACAAACTTTTGACATGGGAGACATTTATGGCTGAAGGGAAGCAATGGGTTGTACCATCAACCCATTTAGGTTTTCCCAGAAGGTGCAGGATTCATAGACGCAGCTTGTCATGCTCTTTGTCCTTTCATCTTCATGAAGACAAGAGAAACACATGTTAGCTTTTTCCCAAAAGGGTCAAGGATATCAAGGTTGTGGGGCTGATCTTTCAGTACGAGCTTTATCCACTTGAATCGGATTATATTTGTTCAACTCGTGGGAACAGAAGTTAAAAAATAACACTTGTGCTGAACAAAGAACTCATGGATAAGTTGACGTTTTCAAGAGCATTTGGACTTTGTGAAGGACTTTGTGAAGGAACCTCAAACTATAAGTGTTGGCTGAACCCTTATCCCTGTCTCACGCTGATCTTTATCAGAACTAGATCAGCCAAAAGATTTGCTGGATCACCAAGAAACATACAGACACATGGATCCATACAGCACTGGACCTCTGGTGATAAAGCATGTTGAATCATAATAGCAGCCAGGAGAAAGACACTGCGGCTGGGGTGACACAGCGAGGGAGTGACTTTACCTCTGGACTGTGGCGGAGGGAGTGGCGTGGAAAGAAAGAGGAGGGTGTGAGTGTGTGTGTGTATGACAGAGACAGCTTTGCTTTCACGCCTTGCTGAACACTGAAAGAGTATCTGTCACAGCCATGAGAGAACAAGTAAAAGTTAGAGGCAGAAAAATACAGAGACGCAGAGAAAAGGACAGAGTGGGGTAGAAAGAAGAGATAGAGAAAGAGTTGGCTGAAAGCAGCTTCTGTCTTCTGTCCCACCCCCTGACTGTCTTCCCCTCCTCTCTGCCCGGCCGGGAGCGAGAGGAAAAAGAAAAGGAGTGCAGAGAGAAAGAGAGACGGAGAGGGAGCTCAACCACGCTTTCGCTCTTTGGCGCAGGAATTCCAGGACCTTTGGAGTTGTGCGCGCACATACACACACACACTGACGCATGCACATGCTGCTTTCCTTGGGGTGATACAAACCTCAACAGAGAGGGAGGATAAGAAAGAGACAGAGGACATGAGAGAATAGCCCTTTACTGTGGACTATTTGACCATGATGGCACCTGCCAAGGGGGAAAGTGACTAGGAGGGGCTGAGGACCGGACCTGGACACACACACAGGAGGCTGCTGATGAAGGTGAGATTTTAATTTTTTGACAGCAGCTCCAGTGTCTTTGTCTCATCTTCAGGGATCTACATCTGTATTAGTAAAGAGATTTATTAGAGGTTTTAATCTAATGAAAAACTGATGTGGAAAGTAGTTTGTGTGTTTGGCTGTGTTAGAGTGAACTGTCTGTGTCTGTGTTTCCTGTTATATTTATTTATTCAGTGGTTCTTTACAACTGAACCCAAAAATTGTGATGATTTCTTAAAGTAATACTCAAACTGGGGAATACCCTGTGTAGGTGTTTGTGTTGGAATTACGCAGCTCTGAATGCGTGTCAAACTCCTCTGTACTTGTGGTTTCATATCTGTGTTGATCATTAGGGTGATTTCCTTGAGTAACATAATAGCGTGGCTGGACAGAAGGAGTGTGGACTTTATTATTTTTACATGCGAGTGAGAACCTTTTGTGGGTTTGTGAGCTTTAATTGGATTTGATCGGATGATGATTCTAATCAAGAAATGTGAAAAAATGAGTTTGCGTGTATGAGGGGAAATGTGTGTCTTGGATGTTTTATTTCCTCTTGGTCTGACAGTGGAAGTGGGGTATTTGGAGGGAATTATTATCGCTTTAGCAGAGAATCTGTCTTATTCTGTTGGCAGTGGTTAGTCACAGTGAAGTTATGTTTTCAGCTTGAGAACATAATAAGGTTTAGGTACACTTTATGGCTTTGAAATGTGACCAGCTCTTTTATTTTAAAGCTTTATTGCAGAACCACAACAAAGTAGACAATAAATCAAATAAAGAAACCAGTGGACATGAAGGAGATTAGAAGTCTTTGGTCCTTTTACACCTGCGGTTATTGTGTGCCTCATCCCTCCACTCCCCCCTCCACCCTCCATCCCGCCACACTCTGCCACTTTTGTTCTCTAATCTCATTTACTTCTGCCTTTTCTGCAGGTTTTCGCTGAAATCCCACAACTAATGACAGAGGCTTATCCCATGCCACTCTGCCTCGCTCTCATCCTTTCTCCCACCCCTCTCTTTTCTCTTCTTCATCCTCTTTATGACAATCCATCTGCCTTTATAAAGCTTTAAATATCTGGTCGCCTTTTATGCTATTTGTGGTATCAGCATCTTCTTTTTTTAGCCATCACCAGAAGGTTTTGTGTGTGAGAGTGGGTGTGTATGTGTTTTCAAACTCACAGGTGTGCATGTTGTCTGTCATCTCACCTATTCAGGCCTGTAATCCCAGTTCTCACTGGTCTTTATAACCCCTCTACCTCAGACCCACCTCAACCTTCACAGTAACCCTTCCATTATCATGCCATTGAACCATGCTTTAACCCTTCATTTACCTTTGCAGTGAGGTGTGTTCAGGGTGCAGTGGACTGTCCAACAAGGTGTTACATGATAGCTATCTTGTGTTTTGTTAATAGTAAGATGATGATACACAAAGGTTTTGTTATTTCACCTTTGTTGTGTCTGAGATGGAGTTGAGTTGGAGTGTATTTACAAGTCTTGATGGTTTTAATGGAATTGTAAGCATAAATGAGGGCATTTTATTAGACAGGTTTTTACATCCTATTTCAGTCAGGATTTGATAGATTGTTTTAAAAAAATGTGTTTTACATATCAAAATCTGTTTAGAGGTCTTGTGAAAAATGAAAAAAAGTTGTTTAACCCTTTGAAACCTGGAGCGACATAACTTTTCTTGTGCTGCTTTAAGACACCTTTCACAAGTATTTAAACCTTATAAACCCTGAACAAAGTGATGTCATTTCTTTCAAAAACATGGGAAAAGTGCAATTAGAAATTTGGTAAGAAATGTTCCTCAAATTTTAACAAATTAGTATATTTAGAAAATCAGTTTTAATAAAGCTAGGGAAAAATGCCTACAGGGAAGAGAACATAATTACATATTTAAAATTATGTTACAGGATTAAAATAATTTTTAAGCACATTTACAAGTCTTGTTTGCCCCTTTCATTTTCAATTTTCAGGTAATTTTCTTGTACTTTTTATTTATTTCTTGCTATTTTTAGGAGTGTGTGATATCACTTGAGTCAGCAACAGCTGAGGCTAAAGACTACAAGTTTGAAAATGCAAAAAAATCTGGGGGTGTGTAGTAATAAGTGAGCAAACCAGCACTCGAGGCTATGTTAGCTCCTGTTATCATGAAAGTAGAAAAGTATTTCATACTCTGGCTGCATTTCAGCTGTCAATCCCTTTTCACGATCAACAGTCATACTCAGAGACACACTGATCTTATTTATAGACCACACCCATGTCATACTGCTGACAGTGATTAGATAATCAGGCTCCACCATGAGGTTGAGCAAAAACAATCAAGAAGCCAAAGCCTTCAAACCAAACAGTGTCAGGAGCTTCAGCCGATCAAACGCCTTCAAAACAAATGTTTTATTAACAGGATTTCTAGTAGATAAATCGTAAAAGTTAAGACATCAGCTCTAAATGAACATCATGAACAACTTCATCTAAATATACTGTAAGTATGGAAACATTTTAAGTCATAGCCCTCATTATCATAGCACATCAACATCTGTGACCAAACTGTTGGTGGTGAGGTTGCATTATGGGTGACATAGGTGGCAGGTTTTGACAAGAAAGATGACCGTGTGGAATACAAAAGATGATATATCTGGTTCTGTTGCAACATTTTTTATCCACAGTGTACATGACAATGTTAACGCCGTGCAATTCTAAATTAATAAGGCACTTTGTTTGTAAGACAGTTTGTGACATTACTTGCTGATGGCTTTCATTATTTAGGATTTTAAAAAAATGTTTTTCACAGCCAACAGAATCTTCAAAATGTGCTGAACTTACAATGGACCACTTAGAGCAAAAGTAGGATGTTGGCACAGTAAGGCTATATTAAAGCAACTTTATGCCAGAACTGATATTTTAGCAATTTGCTGACTGCACAGTTTCAGAGTGGTGCACCACTTACATAAATACAGGTAAGCAAACTGTCCTGACATTAGCTGTAGTGATCTGTTTTATGGCCAATGGGGAAATGACAACATAGTGACACCAGTTTCCTTCCTTGCTAAAGTTATTTATTATAGACTGCGATGTAGGCTGTAACCTTAGCTGTGTTATTCCCGTTTCACTGTCTTCGTAGTCCGCTGTACGTGTGCATTTGTTGACAAGCTGAAGGATATGGAACTGGTAAATACGACATCAAAAGTCAAGGAACCAAGTCAACTGACAGGGAAGAGTATGAAAGGATTTTACACAGATATGACTCTGCACAATTTCTTTTAATGTGGCATCAGAAATGAACACTAAAGTAAATAAAATAATAACAAAAAACAACAAGTTTGAGTTTTGAAGAATTACTGCCATCTTATTTTTGGCTGTTATACATAATTTGCATCAATGTGACTTTTGGCATTCACAAAAACTACAAAAGTCCATGGGACAGTGATGATACCAATAAGATTACAGACTATGTAAGTTGCTTTAATATGCTTTAAGATCCATGGCGGATTGTGCATTGCTGTTACAAACTTGGCTAACGTTTTGGCTAAATTAGAGGAGTAGCAAAGTTCAGCTGCTCAGGTTTCTGTAGTGCCACTCTTTGCATTGTCTTTTCAGCCATGGTGGCTATTGCTGCGCTTGTATTCCAAGCACACCACTGCTGGTGCAAATTTAACACATACCACTTCCTCTGTGTTATATATTTATCCAAGATTTTTTAAACCTTGACATACAGGCAGCATTTAGAAAGGCATACATATAATAGTTTTCACCCTTCCTGGTCACAGGTTGCATTCGCTCTTCAGGTGTGTTCAATCATCTGACATCAGAGAGCAGCAAAATGGACATTTATTTAACCTAACAGCTCCTGTGGGTTCAAGGTGGGTCTGCTGATTGCCTGGTGATGAATTGACCACCAAGGTAACTTTATGGTTAAAGTGGCGATACACTGATCCGTTGCCACACCTTAAAACCCATTAACCCTCATCTCAACCCCTCCTCAGTGGAAAAACCCATTAACCTTCCTCTTAACCCTTTCCGCAGCCTGAAATATCTACTAGGTCAGCAGAAAGTAGGTAACGTGCAATGAGAGTTATGACAGTATGGCATCTAAAATGTACATGTAGGGCCTTCATACTGTATAGGACAAAAGATAAATATATATTTTCTGGTAATGTTGGTTAATAAGTTCTGTACTGGTTGGTCTTTTTTTTTATTTATGTGAATGAGGTGAAGAAAGTGAAGAAAGAAGAAAGAAAAGCTATAGAGAACTGATGAGGCTACTTATAGCCAGAGATAGAGAGAGAGAGAGAGAAGGAGAGAGAAAGAGAGAGAGAGCGAAGGAGAGAGAGAGAGAAAGAGAGAGAGAGAGAGAGAGCGAGAGAGAGAGAGAGAGAGAGAGAGAGAGAGAGAGACTGGGCAGAGATGTCAGTATTCCTTTGTTTGAAATATTTAATGAGTGTCTCTGCTCTCTTGAAATATTGACTTTTTCCCATATAGCCAGAGGGGACAGACGGTAGCAGAGGTTGTTCTCTCATTCAAATAAAAAGCAAAAGGCTGTTCCATCAAACTTTCATCAGTTTCTTTTATTTATTTAGGTTTTTGTTTTCTTTTTCAATCCATGTGATTAAAAAAGAAAATGTGATACTTGCCCTTGATTTGTCAGCTAATGAAGGGTAAAATGTGTTTGGAGAGAGAGAGAGAGAGAGAGAGAGAGAGAGAGAGAGAGAGAGAGAGAGCTTCAGGTGTAGCACCCCTGGAAAAGAGTTTGCATGCAACTGTAGGTCTCTGTTTGTATGTGTGTTACAGTACATCATACTGTTTAACCCCATGTCTCCACAAAAGTGTGTAGGCTATATATACACAATATTTTCGACATTCATTTTCTTCATTCATTCGTCATTTCAACATGACGACTGAAGGTAAGGGTAAATGTAGTCATTATGTGTATATATATATGTATGTGCAAACAGATATTTCACCAAAACACCGAAGTTCACACACATCTATAAGTCACTCTTTTCTGCCACATAAAGACTATTTAAAGTCATATAAGTGTCTAAGTGCACATGCGCCCCTGTGTGTTACACATCAGCAGGTGTCATTAAACCTCAAAAGAGAAATATTTGTGCCTATTCTTACATTCACATTTGTCACAATAAATAGGCATGATAGCCCAAAGGCAAGAATTTTCACAGTGCAGGAGATACAGGATATGGTTGAAGATAATAGACCTCATGTTTTCAAGGTGTCATTTGATATGTTTAGATAACCTCAACACATGGATGGCTGGATCAATAACAAAAGAGTTGAACCTGGGGTCAGCAAAGATAGTTTTCCTGATTCATCATTGTGTTAAAATGGTAAATAAAGGACATTAGCTGCTCAAAGTGTAGATAACATCACGGACTGTCAAGCACAACCTTTTAAGGTGAAGAGGTCTTAAAAATAGCAGAGAAATAGGAAGCGGCACTAAAATAAATCAGGATGGCAGATTTCCAAGAAAGAACAATGAAACCAAAATTGGACATGTGTAAGAGCATGTGGAAAATTGTAAAAGATAGAACTTTTCTTTACCAGTTTTTAAATATCATCCTGTAACTCAGACAAGGACATCATTTTCATTGAATGAGGCAAGTAAAAACATGAAAGACGACACATTTTATGTAATAGTGACAGTTTTTTAGCATACAGGCAGATCAGAGAAGTGAAGAAAAATAGTATTATATCATAACAGTATTTTTTTTATGTGATCCATCTATAGAACTCATTTGAAGTGTGTCAAGCCTTAATTAATACCTGGTTAGCACAGTGTGAAATTTATATAATTATTTAAATTTGGAAATATCTAATCCAGGAGTAAGTAAGATAAGATGTCTTTCAGAGAGGTTTCACAGAGGTAAAAAGCTAAGTGATGATGACAGACGAAGTGGATTTAGCTTAATTAATGGATCAGTAGCAAGATGTCATCAGATTAAACCAGAGACCCAAAACATGGGAATGAGGTTAATTAGGATTTCGTGTCAGCACAGATGTCGTAGATATGGGATGGTTGATGGCATTGTGACTCCATGTCAGCAGATAAAAGCAGATCACTTAATCATGCTGATGGCCTGATGGAAAGGTTAGGCTGAGGGGAAGGTGGCCGATCTCAGTTCACCAGCAGTTTAAACTGCATGGACAGTTGTGTAATGTTAGACCACAACTGGTTCGCGAAGGACAGACATACAGACAGAGACTCTTTCTGTTTCAGTTGGATAAGTAAAAACTGGTCAGGATCAGTGTCAAGCTACAGTATGTTTATACTTTAAAAAGTTTACAACATAAGTAAGTAAAATGATGAATCAAACACCAAAGGAATGTTTCCAAATTGTTACATTTCTCACCCAAATCAAAATGTAGATAAACCATAAGATTTCAATAAAATAAATAAATACAATACCAACTGTCATCACCACACCAACCCCTGTACTCCAGATCTAAAGGGATACAATTACTGTTGATGGTTTGGGTTGAAAAGCATTTTATCAAATCTGAAACTTTTCTTGCCTTACTAAATCTTTTTTGTGTTAGTTCATGAACTTTAAGTAACAAACATGTAAATAACTAAGTAAATAAGCACTAAAACTGAAGTTTAGAACACATTGTTGCTGCTAAACTGAAAATATGTTGGATTGCTCATTGGTAATAAAAAGCAGGAGAAAAGAAGTATTTGATGTGTTAGAGATTCCTCAATAAATCTGTGTATTTACCATTTCCAGACCAGATCCAGGAAGGCACTGGGCTAACTCTTTTTGGGAAAACACCCACTGGATTTGAATTTTTGCAATGCTGCACTTTAGATTCAATTCATTTTGGATTATTATTGCCTTGGGGATTTATTATATCACGTGTCCCTCTATGCTGATTTCTAACTCAAAAAAAGAATTAAAAAAACATGTTAATAGTTAACCTTAAGATGCCATTGGCACTTTTGTTCATAGTATTATGTGGTATCAGCATTCAAAACCAACATCTGTCAACAAATGCAACACCGTCAAGTCTAGAAGAGACAGAGCATTAAATATATTGCAAGGTATACACTGTGTTTTCACACACAAGAGCTGTTTAAAACTGCTCACTCACTCACTCACTCACTCACTGTTGTCTATGTAGTGTGTATTACTTAGTGAACTATATAGAGAATAACTGAATGAGATTTTGGACAATAAACTGGAATTTTTTTCCTCTGAAATACACAAGAGAATTGCATTGTGATACACAAGTAAAATGTAGGGTACAGTGTATGTGCACTCAAATTTGTTGTGCATTGTGGTTATTTTATAGTGCACTATATAGTGGATGAAAATAACAACTGAGAATTTGAACACTACTACAAAATGGCAAACACACTATGTAGTGCATTGTTTCCGTAACAGAGAACGGTTTCAAACACAGCGAAGGTGACTAAAAGCCGCTCTGCTCCTCTCTAAAGACTCCCCCAACATTGTCTTTGTGTTCATCTTCTTTCCAATCCTTTCCACCCAGTCCCAGTGTCTTACCATCCACTCCTCCTCTTCTCACACATGTACATACAGACATACACACTGAAACATGCACTAACCCTTCCTGTCCTTCTTAATTTCTTTTTTCTTATGCGTATGCTCAGGTCTGCTTAGCGCTGTTGCAGAACATCCTCTCCTTTGCCAGACTGACCTGTAATTGCACTCTCGATTTGTACAGATATGTGTGTGTGTGTGTGTGTGTGTGTGTGTGTGTGTGGTGTGTGTGTGTGAGAGAGTTTGGGCTCCAGGCCTGTCCTGTCCCATCACCTTGAGCAGTCATGCAGTGTTGAAGGTGAGGTGGAATTAGGAGGCTTTACACAGGAAGATAGGAAAATAACGAGATTCTCACCATCCCTGTCACACACACACACACACACACACACACACACACACACACACACACACACACATTATCACACAAATAGAAACACACTTATAGTTTAAGGTACTGTCTCTATGTGTACACACACACATGCACACACACACACACACGCACACACACACACACACACACACACACACACACTATGTCCCAGAGGAGTGCTTCAGGGGCTTATGCAGGGGATTTTGCTGTTCTGCAGTGTGCCTGTCAGATAAGGAAGGAGACGCAGGCCCGCCTGGTGACACACTACTGAGCGCATGCAGTACAGCATCCTCTCCTTCCCCTTTCCTCTTTAACCTGTCACTCAAGTCACCTGCCACCCTCTGCTGACAGTGGTGATGATAGAGCACACACAGGGACTGTCTGGGATCTCATTTAGAAAACTCATAAACATACACATAGTCATTCCTTTGTCACTGTTTCCTCCTTTTAACTCTCTTCTTTCCTAGCTCCTTTTTATTTCCTTCACCTCATTCCTCCCCCAATGTTATCACTCGACTCTGTATCCACCCCCCCACACCTCCGCTTTTCTCTTTTCTTTATGTACCCCCTTCTTCCCCCACCCTCTTTTTTCCTCCCTCTTTGCCCTCCCTTCCTCCTGATCTTCATCTCTTCTCACCACCTGTAATCCTGCTTACCGCTGTTCTGCAGCTGCTCAGCATCACAGATGGAAAAAGAAAGTTATAGAAAGTCAAGAAAGAGAATTTAGAGTGTGCATTTATTGCAAGTCTGTTTTTTTAGTGCTACTGCTGTTTCATCAACATTATTTTCATTACTGAAGGTCTTAGTTTGATGCCAATGTTTGGCTGAGGCCAGCCTGTGTTGCCATTGGTTATTTGGTGCAGTAATAATTGATCTGGTCCACGGGTGAGCTGCTTGGTGAGATAATGGCATTTTGCCAGTGCTTCCAGCCTCTCACCATCCACTCCTGTTAAATTCTGCAGTACAGCTGCTGTCAGCTGCACCTCCACCACCAGCCCTTCAGCCCATTGTTTTTCATCTGTTTTTTGCCTTGTATCTCCCCGTTAGTCACAGGCTGTACAACAGTTTCATATACTGGGCTAGCAATCAGAGCAAGGTTTGTTTTAAGAGAAGAGTAATGAAGAAAGTGACAAAATGTTAATATTTTATTATTATTATGCTGTGGGTTAGGGTTAGGGTTAGGATACTAGAAAAGATTAGCAGGAAAGTTAGGTTTCACTAGGTAAATAGAGGTCTTTAGACAGAGCGCCAAAGCAGCCTCAGACAGCAGCAAAACCCAATGTCTGACAAATGTCACGATGATAATGTCCACACGTGAAAATCTGATGTTGTTGGACATTTAAAATATTGTCATCAAAATTTTAATTCCAACCAAAATTCAGAGAGTCCCATGTCTTTCATGATATGGTGTCTATTGCTGGCTGGGCACCTTTGCAGATAACGGAGCTGTTACAAAAGCAAAATATGTTGGATTCATGTGTATTTTCAGATGTATTTTGAAGACCCAGGCCCTATAGGGCAAGAGTTAATAGTCCTTTTCATTATATATTTAACCATCTTTTATTTAGATTCTTCACTAAGTAACCGTTTAGTATATATGGAGTATGCACAAATACAACTGTCACAGAGCTCAATTTACAGTAATAAAACTTTGGAAAAACAGCAACTTCTCAACATTTGAGAAGAGTGCAGTAAATAGTGAAATTTGCATTTACATAGAACTTTTATGCAAAATGAACACTCACACATCAATGCCAGTGAACTTCCTCACAAGTTGTTTGCCCAACCATCATGAGCAATTTAGGGTTGAGTAACTTGCCCAAGGGCACTTTGACAAGCTGGCATGAAGGACCAGGGATTAAACTGCTAACCTTATGGATGACCTGCTATTCTTCCTACAAATATTTGACATTTTTGCTTGATAATTAACTTACACGATCAACTGATTCATGTTTCTTTTTTAACATTTCTATTTCATGTCCAATAAAGAAAAAGCTAAACTCTGCAGCACTACACCTTGCATTTCTGATAAAGGCCAGGACGCAGAGCTGCATCCAACATGTGATGAACTGTTCAAAAGTTCCTTCTGTCCATATCTATCCAGAGGTATGGTGCCCAACCTGTGATTAAGACAATGAAAGAACTAATTGTGAGTAGGCTTTATGAAATGGTTGCTTCTACATCTTCCGCCACCTACAGACATGTTTCAACTATCACCGTTCCTATAGTATATGTAATATCTTACACAACACCCTGCAGTCCATTATGTTGTATTAATTTCTGTCTATATTAGCCAGTTTCCATCTACATCCACCCACCCTCCCATGAAAACCCTCTTTCCTACGCCCTAGGTCTCTCCTGTCTCAATCAGTTACCCCCACCACCACCACCACCCTCTTTACTGACACCATCCCCCAGCCCTAGCCTCTTGGCAGCTCCTCCAGGCAGGCTAATTGACTCAGTCCCAGGAGGGGGGGATCATGCCACATTTCTAATTTGGCTTCCCCTCCTCCAGATAAAAGCTACATCCCTCCATCTTTCACCCCCCCTACCACCACCACTTCAACCCCCTTTTCACTATTCAATGTATCCCCCTTTTTGATTGTTTTCCTCTTATATTTTCAAAACAGAAATTACAGTTAAGTCAAAGCAACTTACAATTTTAAGTGTGTAAAAAAGTATCGTTTGTTTTTTATGTGTCTTTTATACATTTTTCCTTCTATCTCATTTTCTTTCTTGAGCTGACTGTCTACATGACTGCCAGCCCCAAATACAGACATAACAGACAACTGAATACATGAAAGGACAGATACACACACACACACACACACACACACACACACACACTCACACTCACAGAGCACAGCACCTCGCCTTTGCTCACCATGGGGTTCACCTTCAGAGAGCCTCCATCTCCACAAACCGCACCTGGGGACTACGATGGGCGTGTCTCAATGTGCAAGTGTGTGTGTTGCTGTGTTCTGTGCAAGCGTGTGTATAAGTCGAGCCTCATCCTGCTAACAAGCAGACAGATGGAGAACAAAGACATTTTGTTATTGATTGTATCACACTTCACAATCAGAAGAAGTAATGTAGTAAGTCTCCAGCGTGCCCAGATTGGGAATCTGAGAGTTAAGACTTGTGCACACCAAACAACATAAAAAATAGATTTTTTTTGTGAACCTATAAAGGTGTGTAGCCTATATGTTTATAGCACACTGTCATTTATACTTCACTCGTTCTATGTGCGTTGTCTGCATGAATCACATTGAATATATATTAAATGGTTAGAGTATACTTTTAGGCATTTTCTGTACCATTGAAAGATTGCAGTAATACTACAAAAACATTTAAGGTGTTGTGTGTTAATATCACTACAAAAAAGAGAGGTGGAGAAAACCTCAAGTGCATTGACCCAGGGAGGAGTTTCACAATAGGGTGGCTGAAATTAGACAACACACACACACATACAGTATACACACAGTAACACGGCACAAGTCAGGCATCCTGACAGGTTTTGTGCAGGAAGCATGTTTGGTATGTAGCAGTAGCTGCGGCCATTAGTAAAATGGTATTTTCAGATGGACAGATAAGGTATTTTAGCTGGAGGCTCGGGGTCGACTGGTCTCGTGGAAAAGACATTTGACACGTAGAGAGTTGTTACCTACAGTAGGGTATGTGGAAAGATTTCAGGTCTGCTCTTTGTATTTGTAGCAGAGTGGAAAAAACATCCCTATTTTTAAAAAACAAATGAGACCTGGTTGAACTGACAGTTTCTACCTTTGCTGCATTTTTTTCTACTTACACTCAAACAGATGTACAGAGGAGGAATATTTTTGCATAAAATTTTCACAGATGTATCATAACAGAAACATGATGGGCTCCAGATGCCCTTATCATTTGATCCACCATGATGATACAAAGTAGTTTTTGGATGTCTGAAAAACAAAACTTAATATCAGTTTGGCTTGTGGGGTTTCTAAATTCAATATCAGCTGGTGCAGGACAATTTGCCCATTACCAAAGAGATCCGGGGTCAGGTCCAGATCCAGCATCTTTAACCGTACTAGTGGGTACTGTTCATTGGTGGGAGGCCGGTAAGGGATCATGTCCTTTTTTTTTTAGCACAACTGCCTCTAGTGATTGGTCTTCAGTTAGACAATGAATGTGGTGAATGTAAGAAGATACACATCAGTGACACTACTGTAATTACAAGGAGAGCATTAAGGTGGTTTAGCATCCAATTAGGATACTTCCTGGATGCCTCTCTGTGGGTCTGGTCAACTGGAGGGTGCAGATCCAGAGCACGCTGAAGAGATTTCATGTCCCATCTGACATTAAAACACCTTGTGATCCCCCAGGAGAGGCTAGAGTCTAGAGAGTCAACTTTACTTCACCAGCTACAGCGATGAGTCAGACCCAGAGAAGTTTGTAACTGATTATAGAAGCTCTGCATCGATGATTCAGAGGTTGTCTATGCACGGCTCTCAACAACAACATGTACAATCTTGTAAATGCAAGATTGCAAAGGAGAATGATGGAGACCCCAGGAAGAGTAGCTACTGTCTTAAACAGAAGCTAATGGGGATCTCAATATAGAGTATAGAGCTCATTTAAGAATAGACAGATCAAAGATACAAAGACATTTGCTCAGCATTATCTAGGTGCAATTTTAATGTTGTGATCAGAAAGGATTAAGTAACCATTTTATGGGCACCATCCTCCATTAATGGCATTTCTGGCTATAATATCAATACGGGTGGCCATGAACGAAAAACACACTGAAGTTAAATTGAAATACCAACCTATTTGGCCTACCTTATTGGCAAGAATGAAAATTTACCACTCTTGAATGTAAAGCTAACAGTCTTTTATGTGACCGCTGATGATGAACTGGAACTATGGAGAGAATTGGCTTGTGTCTTCTGTGTGGGTGAGGGGGCTTCAAACAGAAAAGTCTTTCATGCTTCAGACCCCATATGCTTATATACTGCTCACTGCATCCCTCATTAGCCATGGTTGTGTGTGTGTTTTTCTTTTGATGACCACCAAGAATGTGAATTCTATGTTAATTAGGGAGGAAGTGTCTGTTCCTGCATATTGCATATATACATTTGATTGTGCACATACAGTATATAACCTGCATGCATTTGAATGCTTGTGTTTGTGATGTGGGACAAAACACTTGATTGATTGAACACAGGTTGCCTGTGACTGCTGACAGCTGTACAATGAGCAAAAACAGGGGAGGAGGTAGAGGAAAGGGAAAAAATGGAGAATCGGAGGCTGTGGAGGAGAATGACAGACAGATTAATGTGAAATGTGCTGCAGCAGGTTGTTATACATTTCTAGCTGTCTCTGTGAGGTAATGAAGATAGGCAGGTAAGGGTAATTGAAGCCACTTATCTAAGAAAAAAGAAGGCAACTGGTCACTTCTTGTTTATGCCTTTCTTTTCTGTCTCTGATTTTCTTCTTACCTTCTTTTCAAAAAAACATCTCTCATCCTCTACTTCTCATCTCTCAATCTGGTACAATTCTGCTGGAATGGTACAAAGAGATTAAAAGAGGAAGTAATGAGGTGGGTACAGTCAGGTTAGAAAAATACGCCTATTTGCTGATTAGGTCTGACTCAGAGGTCAGTAGCTGATGACAGTGTGAGAGCAACACAAACACACCTATGTCCTTATTTATACCTCCTCTCCTTTATTTAATGCTTTATCTTCCCTTTTCTCTTCAATTTTTGCACACACATGTAGTTTACAGTTTGCATTTCATGGATCTGTCCTGTGTGGAAGCGCTTTGGCTTTGACATCTAGATGCAATTCAAGATTATTAGAAATACTTGAGTTGCAACCTCAAAGAAGCACATATGTCTACAGAAAATAATGTCCTAATTCCTGAAAAGCACCTGTATTTATTGTATTCACTGTGTGCATTTGAGTGTGTATTCCTTTGTGTGTATATAAAACCCCATCTGCTTTTTGACAATAACAGATGAAAGCAGCAGACATAATGAGTGACCAGCATTCTGCAGGGAGTTTAGTCTGTGCTGGAAATATAGGTGGAGAAAAGAAAGGATCAAGCTGTGACATGCTGAACATAAGTTGTTTTCACCTACATACCTGGACACACCTTCACTCAACACACAAAATAATGTGTGTAGGCTACTTGGCAGTGCCTTTGCTTTCAGTATAATCTAATGAATACATTGTATAATTAAAACATTAAAAGTGAATGAAATGCTCATGCTGAACAATGTGTGTGTGCACTTTTTATTTATGTATTTTAACAAAGTTTTAATTGTTTCATTGTATAGATTACTGACTTTGTTCAAAACATATTTAGAAACTTTTTTCATGATGTTTAATCGCTTGAAATTGGTAGCACAACAGCTACAGCTGCTTGTTTGTTAGTAAAATGATTGTTGGATTGTGACATTGTGATTTGTGATGGCTGTAAATGGCAGCAAAATGTCAGTAAAAGTTTAGATCACAAGACCTAAACTAAAATATTCTATGTTAGGCCTCCATTATTACTAAAACATATTTTTCTGCTGTATGATACCAAAATCTAACTAAGCTTTTACAGTTTAAAAGGGCTCTATGCAAAATTCAGAGCACAACTAACGCAACGCAACATCCCGACTAGCGGTAACCACCATGTGACTGCCATGCAAAGCTATATCAATGCTCTGAATATCACATTAAAAACCTTTTATTAAGATCTTAAAGCTGGAATTTTAGTTCGTGTGTGCATGTAAATATGTGTGATTTTGTTTGTGTGGTAGGAAGTTACTTTTTTCTGAGGACAACTCCTCTTTACACACACATGCACGCAAACATTCACACATGCATGCACACACACACATGCATGCGCGCACACACACACACACACACACACACACACACACACACACACACACACACACACACAGAAAGTTCTCAAACCCTGTCATCAGTCCTGCAGAGCTGCTGTGTGGCAGTGGAGGTTTAACAGCAGGGTATAGCTACACACTGACACGCTGATGTTCGCTTCCTGAACAGTGGAAAAAAAATATGTCAGGCGCAATTATTAGCCGAGTAAGTGAGACCTCTCTGAAAACCAATGAACCGTAGAGTGTAGAAGTGAAACCACTTCCATCCCATGCTGTGTGTTATGATCTCTCAGTGTGCTTTATGTGAGGTCCTGTCATCCATCCACTATGTGAACTCTGGGACCCTGTAAAGACTCTGCAGAGTTGTCAGTTTATCTCTCCAATGCTGTCACCAAGATATAGGCTTGAAATCACAGTAGTACTTAAAACACATTTTGTTTTGTTGTTTTGCTGCCAAACTCTTTGGTACGAGATTTTTTTGAAGCCAAGCTCTGCATAAAAAAAATAAATGCATGTGCTTAATGACTGAGATACCCTTTCTACTGACCAACTACAAACAGCAAAGTGATCAGTGTTTTTATGTGATTTCATAGTTATAATTAGAACTTTTAAGAAAATGAACCATATCATCTAATTTTGCAAAAATGCATGAATATGTGTAAGAGTAGCAATTGTCCAAAAATGGTGCTATTAGAGCGTCTTTACCACGCTTTTTGCATGACTCATGCAAAGAGTGGATTAATGAGGCATGAGGCACGGAAAAAAGAAAAAAATGTAATGAAAATGTGTTTGTGTTGCAGGGTGTAAAAAAACACTATACCTGTTAGAGGAACTTTAAGGTAGTGGCTAAAATCTTTCACAGCTTGTTTCAACATTTAACCATTTTATATGAAGGTTATAAGGATTAATCTAAAGAGGCTGCAATATAAATCTTGATCAAACTGGATTAAATCAAGTAAAGTTGAAAACTGGTTTCAAAGTTTTTATTGAGTTTAAACCGTACACCTTTATTTATGAAATAATCCCTATTAGCTTGCATCTCATTTAGCAAAATGAGAGGAATATCATTGAACCTGTCAGTCAACCTGAAAGAAGGATGGAAAGTGGAGGAAGTAAGGAGAGTCAGACCTGCTGAATACAGCCCTGTTCAGTTTCTAGCCTCTCGTCCTCCTCTCTGCTCCTCCTCTCATCCTTACATGAAATAGTCATTAGGCGTAGTGGTAATTCAGCCCAGCCGTCTTTCCACATTAGCTAATGTGCATCAGAAACGTCAGGAGTGTGGATGTGTGCGTGGTGTGTTCATGTATACAGTATCTGGAACCCTGTGAATGCGGGTCTGCGTGCGTCAGCATTCGGAAGTGTATGGCTCTGTCAGGACAAACGCTTGTGTGTGTGAGTGTGTGTATGTGTGCTTCTACGTCAGACGGTTCGCATGACAAGGTTTTCTGTCCTACGGTCGACAGGTGCTAAATAATAAAAGCACTGAGAACAAGTAAGAGGAGAGGAAAAGACAAGACAGAAGTACATGAAGAAGCAACGAGGAGAGGCAAGAATAGAAGAGAGAGGTGCAGATGAGGGAAAGAAGGAAAGAATGACAGAAGAGGACAGATAAGAAAGAGTGGTTTGTTCAACTCTGCAACTCTAAACATCACTTTCTCCTCTGGATGTCCTTCCTTTGTTTAGGCGATCTGTCCTCCACGCATAAAAAATGTCATTCCTCCTCTCAGCTGCTGTTGGAGAGCAGTGCCAAGCGGCAGCAGTAGAGCTCCTCTCATTATGGAAGGCAGCGGAGGTTTGGAGACGGGGAGGGGAAAGCAGCGCTGTAGGGCATGACTGATGGTTTGTTGGTATTGTGTGTCTTATGTATGAATAAGGTAATTTCCCCCTTTGAAACACGAACTCCTGCTACAGAGTGACGGAAATAGAGGAAGGCGGGTATGGCAGAAATTGGAAAAGCGGCAAACACAAAGGAGAGAAAGACATCACAAGGTGACATCTGATGTCAGGTTTCTGGGACTGTCGCCTCTGTGTCTGCATTGTGTGTGTGTGTGTGTGTGTATGTGTATTTATATAATGGACCAGTATCTTTTAATTTATGTCTTACAGGCACATGAAGCAATGTGCTTAAACAAGATTTTCACTTCACTGTTTTTTTTTTAAAATATATATATTCAAACCAGTAAATGTTATCATGCTCAGCATTAAACTGAGTGTATAATGACAGTGTGTCAACAGAAAGTGTCATCTATCTGCCAGTGTTGCTTTCATTGATTCACTCAGATCTGAGACAGCTGTACTCAGTGGCCCCTCGGTAACTCTATACATAACACACACACACACACACACACACACACACACACACACACACTCAGAGGCACACACCTGGGAAGAGTGAATCCTACCCCAAGGGCAGCTTTGAGGAGGACAGCTGTGAGCAGAGGAAGAGGCCAAGACAAACTGCAGGAAGAGTTAAATGTTATAGTGCAACTAAGCAGCTACCACAGTGCCGCGCTACTGTGTGACGGCTGATCAGAGGAAACTGACTGCTAGTTGTACTGCAGCATGAATACATCACAGCTGTTGATTAAAGATGCTGATGCTTTTTAATGTTGTATCACTGAATCTTTATTGCATGGCATTTGAGGCATTATCATAAAAAACACTTCACATTACATTTATGCCACTGGGTCAGATTTTATGAGAAATCTTCTGCACTGATTTATGCCATGAGAATACCGTAATCACTGCCTACCACTAAAACCACTTAAACGTACCCTGTGGAGTTTTTGGCCACTTGAGGCACTGCGGAGGAATGTTTGATGAGCAAGTTTCTGTTTCGTTTTTATCTTGTGCTCATGCACAAGGACTCATGTACATGTAGGTGACATGACACACATTCCTACTAAGTGCAGAAAAGCCTTGCTCATGAACCGACAGTTGTAGGTGGTGACACAGCAAGAAACACAGCCAGCAAAAGGCAGAGAGAAGAAATAACTGCTGGCCAATGTAACAATGTGTGAATGATGCAAACTTTTTTTTGCAAATGTTTGGTAAAGAGGAGGAAGTTTTTCGACTAAAACTTTTATTACTTTCAGCACATGTCAGTGAATCAGTCAGTACTGGCATTGTCTATGCATGGTTCTCAACATGGAGGTGGCTGAGTTGGTTAGCAGCTAACGGTGCCAAACTACAACAGGACTGAAAGAATTAATAGTGTTAACTGGAGGCTGGACACTTCATTTTCATGCCACCAGGTTGCTGTTATCAGAGATAAATAAGCCCGTTCCCATTCTGAACTCGTAAAATAGCACCATTTTGTTAGTGCTTTTGGCATAACAGTGCAACATCAAACGGCACCTTTTGTGTGCGCTTTTTTTTCTATGTCTGCCCATGTGCCTCCTTCCGCTTAACTGAGATATTGAGCATTTGTATTTGTTGACATCCTGGCATGTGCTGTTCTTGCCTAAACATAACCAGCACCTGCGTCCTGGAACGTAAAAGAGCAGATGCAGAAAGTTACCTAAAATGTAATATTAAGATGCATGTCCACTGACAAAGCTGCAATATGTGATGACTTAGGATGAGAACATGTTGTTGAGTGTCTGTAACTGTTGTGAGCGCATCGCAGAATGGTGGCTATTGGCTAGTCAGTGGATTGTGCTTACATGCATGGATGGGTGACCCGTATACCGCTGCAATGAATGGGAAAGCTCAAAATTTGACACACAGAAAGGGAGTGTGACTGCATTTTATTGGCTGGGGCACATTACTTTACTGTATCTTTACATAGCAAGTAGTGTTTTAGTGTTATATGTCATGTACAGCTCCTTTTATATACACAAAAAAATGAAACAACTCTGTAAAGGCAAAATAGAGGTGAGCCAAAACCAAAATATTAAGACACTTCCTATCATCTTCCCTGTGCTTCTTGCCAAACTTGCTGCATCAGGACAGTTATCCATAAATCAGTTTGATGCAACTTGGGCATGACCATGGAAAAATATCTCATGAAGTCATTTTGTTAATAGTGTCCTGAGCTGAAAGTGCAGGTTGGCCAGGAAAAGCAGTGCGAGACGGAGTATTATGGAGGTTGGCAATGCTGCACTGTGCAGACAGAATGACTGGTATGTATCTACTGTGTGTGTGTGTGTTTGTGTGTGTCTTGAGATGGGTGAGTAGGCTGAGCATCGAGGCAGAGTTTGGACAATTAAAAGAATTCCTGACTGCATTCTTTCTTCCATGAAAAACTCCCATACACACCGACGTTGTTCCTGCCCCCACCCCCCCACCCCCCTCCTCTCTCATTCACACATTCACACTCTCCTCTTCTCTTGGCCAATTAAACTGTCAGTCTGTCTCATGATCTGGTTCTCTGTCTCACACGCTCTCTATTTAGCTTGATTTAGTGTAGAGTAAGCATTTGTATTACCTCTACACAGAGAGAGGTAAAGAGAGAGAGGGAGTAGATGTGACACCCAATATCCTCTAATCCGTTCCCCCCGTGCATGTGTGTGTGTGTGTGTGTGTGAATCCTCTCACTGTGACATCGCCACACACAGAGAAGCTTATTACCTTCTCGCTGCCTACCTCTTGGTGTGTCTTGCATTCCTCAGTGGCTGTTTGCTCAAATGCATCTTTCTTGAATGTGTGTGTGTGTGTGTGTGTGTGTGTGTGTTTGTGGGCTGCATGTATGAAAGAACTAGCAGGGGATTTCAGATCCCCTCACAGTAAATGACTAAGGTGACTTTATCTTAAAAACACATGCCTACTACACCGCCCCATATTCCCAAAACGGCTGCGTTGCAATATTCATTGCGGTATGAATATTCCACTGAACAACACTGACTGATCATCTTTGAGGCATGCAGCGTTCCATGTTTTTTGTCTAATTTACAGAACTCCTGAGTCAAATCGTTCTTGGCTGTGACTTCTTGCCTCACAACAAGACTTCAGGCGCGTTGACACTTATGGAAATGAATTGAGCTGAGGATAAGGGGATTTGTTACCAATCCCATCTGTCATCTTCCTAAGTGGTCTCAAATCCTGGTTTGCGCTGTTGGATTATATGCGAGTTCCTCTGAGAGGATGATGAGCTACAGTGAGGGTGAAGCCGTTTACAGGTGCTGATTTCACTTCACATGTGGCTCCATAGCTAAAAGGAACTATTTGGAAAAACCCAAACAACCATTTCAGAGTTTTATTGCAATGCATTACTGTAGATTAGTTAAACAGCTGCAGGACATATGCAGCGTTAATGCAAACAGACCATTTTCCCATGGCTAGCATTGCTAGATGCACTATGTAATAAACACAACATGCTTGAGTTCAACCAAATTCTCATAACATGTTATTTTGCCATATGCTGAATGTTGCATATTTGCCAAAGAGTCGCAGCGTTCCTTCATTCCCTGGAAAATAAATTCAGCTGAAACATCCACAGTAGACTATTTGCTCCTAATTCATCACACTCCTGGGCCACATCTCACATGGTGCGGCTTCTCAGAGGACGACAATAGGTCAGACATGTTGTCACTTAGGGGAATGAAGTGAGCCAAAGCTGCCTTGGATTTGTAATCAATCCCAGCTGTCATCTCCAAATCCAAATCTGTTGATCCTTGCTAAAGCAATTACAGTTTTATGTGGTAGCAAACGTAGTAAAGTGAGTTTGCTGTTGATATTGTGGATTTAAAGAATGCAGTCACTGTAAATCACCTTTTAATGCATGCTTGCTGCACCCATTTGGCGCCAGTACAGTATGCTACAATCTCTTGAAAGGTGCATAGACACTGAAATATTGACTGACTGCTGAGGACACAGACAGTGCAGAGACAACCTCACTTCATTATGAAAGGATTATGTATTACAATAGAGGATTATTTCACAGTACAATGGATGCACCATCTCAAACATTTTGTGAAGCTTAATTACAATTACCAAATTGAAATTGGTGAAACCACAAATTGTATGCACCCATATTACCAACCTGGATGCCCTATTAAAGTGCTATACATGTTAATATAATCATTTGTACTCTATGTTGTCACTGTCTGGGTTCACATTTTATACTTCAATTCATTTTGTGATATTGTGCTGAAATTTAAAGGACACATGGGGTGGAAATATCAGGAGAATTCTCAAGAGGGGTGTGTTCAGCGTGAACAGGATAACACACACATTTTACAATGTGTTTCACCATTGTGGCACTTGTGGCCACAACAGTCGACCTTTAGTTTGCCTACAAAGGCTTGCTCTCATTTTTAACATTCCTCATGGGGACCAAAGGGACAGTTGGGCTATGTTAGCCTCAAAGCTAACCCATTTGGTTTCAATAAGGAATCTTGATAATGTTTACAGGAAATGTGAGAACACACGGCAACATTTTTAGGTTTCCCTCACAAGAAGTTTGTGGCTAGTGTGAGAATTTAAACCGCTGACCACAAAGAAAAAAGCCTCTCTGACTGCCTTCCCCGCAAGTGTCGGATCCATCCAAAATCAGGGACATGAGCCACAGTGAGACCAAACTGGCAGACTGAAGTGGTTAATTGGCTAATTAACTCTATGAAGCCCCAATCAAAGAGCCAATTAGCATGGGACACATGCATTTGACATGGCCAATTAGTGGCAGTGTTCAGCTGAACTCGTTAAGTATGAACTCGTTAAGTGTGTTAATTAATTAGGCAGGGTGAATGGTGTACCACTCCCACTGTTCTGTTTGATTGTCTGCCTGAGAAACAGATACTGAGGCCTCTGTGCGCTTGTATTTTTCTGTATTTAAGGTTCCAAAATGTAAGGGTTGTATTCATACAAGTACTTCATGATCTGCTCCAACACTGCACCACTATTTGAGAAATTTAACACAAGGTAGGACATTTCATGTGTTGTCCATCTATTGTAACCTGGGCTGAAAGCTAGTTAAAAGACAGCAATGTCATAACATATGTATGTACTTCATATTCGGTACTGAAAACACATTTTAATACAATTTTATTATTATCAGACTGACAGGAGCAGGTTTCTGAATCATGAGTCTCTTTGTTAACTACTTATGTGGAGAGTGATGTGTGTGTGATCACACTCTGCTCCTGTGTATGTGTGTTGCCTTTAGTTCATTATTTTAAATATAAGGTGGTCACCAGAGCAGTTCAGCCATACCAGGTCATGTTGGGGTTTTTCCTCTCTGTGCTTGGCACTGAATGTTTGGGATAAATACTTCATTGGTGTTACTGTCATCCAAGAACAAAAAAAGAAAACTGAATCATAAAAATAGTAAGATTTAAGGCACAGATGCACAAGAAATATGTGTGTGAATCTACCAGTATCTTTGAGAGACCGGAGTGCTGGAATAAAAATATTTTTAAACTAAAAGAAAATCTCTGGTAAATTGGCACAACACATTCTGACTACCAACTCGGAAAAGACGCTCAGTTACTGGCCCCTTATGTCAAAATATGATACTTCTAAACTACTGTCACTCAATTTCACTTCCAGAAATCACTCTATGCAGACGACATGCTGTTCTCAACCACAGTCTGGAACACAATTACAGAAACAAACTGTGTTGTCATTTTCACTACAGTAGGTGGCATGTTTAAAAGCAACTGTGATGCAAAGTCAATTGCTACACTGCATTTTTACACCCACACAGCTACTGGCACTGTTGTTGCTAATAAAGCTATGCTCTATGGATTCAATGTTAATACCCGCTGCATGAATGGTTCTTCCTTATCTCTATTGCAAGTGCGCTATCTAACATTTGGAGTTTCAGGGAATTATTTTATGCTTGTAACATGCATTGTCTCTTCTCAAAATAAACAATAAGGTTTACTTTCTTAGATTTAGGCAACAAAAGTATATACAAAAGTATATGGTTAGATTCAGGAAAAACATCCTGGTTGGGCCTAAATAAGTAATTGCTACATGCTACAAATACTAGCACACTATAATGCTGTAAAAAAACTTAACTGACTTTTGGTTTTACACTTGAAATAAACAATGGGCTACTGGATGAACGATTGTTTGACCCATCCACCTTCCCTACTTCCCACCTTACACAGACTCTTACTCTTTTGCCTGCACTGTTAAAAAATGCGACCACCTGTTGTGTCCATTACCACTGCTAAATGTGCCTCTGTGCTTTAGTGTCTGACAATGAGGGTCACTGACCAAGTGAAACCAGGCTGATCGGCGGTGTCTTTTATGTGCTCGGAGTTGTGGTGTTTCAACACTTTCTACAGATCATTTTTCAGGCACCTGTGTGGACAACACTGTCACACTTTGTTCACTAAAACACTACCAACCCTACTGGACACCAATAAACCACTGCTCTGCTTATCATGGTTCTACAATTACAAATTGTGTGTACCTTTATAGTGTGAAAATCTGTGATATTTTCACTTGCTGGTGAGGATGATAAACTGTGAGTCTCACAGGTAAAACCTGAGACTTGACAGCTAAAAGCTGTCATGAACTGGGTGTGGATTCAGTCACTGTTATATCATTTATAACATTTGGTGAGAGAAAGTAGGAATCCAGACATTTACAATATACAGTGAAATGTCACAGATTGTTACTGTAACTGATGTAATTATGTGACGTTCCAAGAGGGACTCTGGCATTTGGCAGCAGGATGGCAGAGTGAGAGAAAAGGGTTGTCAGTAGGGAAGAAAAAGAAAAAATGAAATGATTTATGAGCAGGCGGTATTATTCTTTCCTCAGAGATTCCTCTGGGTCTCTGCCTCTGTCTTTTGTTTCTTCACGTCTATCTCTCCTAGTTTTATTATCCGTTCCCTCTTTTTTCTGTCTCGTCTATGTCTTTGTCGTCTTCCCTCTCTGTCCAGAGTGCACATGTTGTTTGACCAACCTAATTAACTGCGTCTGGCCAGCAGCTCAGACTCTTGTTGAAACACACACTCCAGTGTGTATTCATAGTAGTTCCATTATCTCACTCAACAGCCACTGCTTAACAGGCATGAGTAATCAAATCACAGAGAAAAGCACTGATCAGTATTTGAGGAAATAATTACAGCATACAGTGTCCTGCAACTAAAAGAAGTGACACTCACTCACAGGAAATGATGGATTGCACGGATGCAAAATAATTACGATGCACTACAAGCTGAATATGATTCACATGCTCTACCATATTCTTGTGGCAGCAACAATTTTTGCCACAATTGTGGTGCTCAAAAGATTTTCATGAACATAACAATTCTTTGACATATAAATAAAGACCCCAGGCAGACCTTAAACAAGAAGGTCAGTTGCTAGCAAGGGGAGTAGGCAGTATGTGTACCCTGCATCCTCCACTGAAATCTTTGACTATGGTTTTTCTTATGTTTATGTCCCCTAAAATGCCCGACCTTGACTATTTAGACTTGTATATGTGCAAAGTCATGCACTAATGAGTTATTTTCACATTAGGGGGGTGAAATCTGTGCAGTTCACTGAAATCTGAGATTCAGTTGTATGCCAGGAAAGCTAGATTAGGTACATGATAATCACACAAGCCAATCCTTGTCTGATATGGGAAATACATATAGATTGGAAAACAAGCTTTGATATCACACTGTCAAAGAAATCTGAAACCTCCTAGTATCAGGCCCACGAGGAAAAGGCTGTTTTCATTGTGACCAAGCTTCATACAGTTCTCCTTATACATCCACGATTAACATAGTTAAAGTTTTGACAGCAAACGTGGTAGAGTGTGCAGTTTCTGGATATAAACCATACCAATATGAACACACTGTAATATTTTGGCAAATATTAAGTACCAAATTATTATAACTGTAAATAAAGTCAGAAATAGAAAAATTTATTTCTGACAAGTCCTCCCTCTTTTTGGAAACTAATATTAGGTAATTTTCTTGTCATTTTTCACTAATTACAAGTAATTTGTGGAACATTTCTTGCCCAGTATGTCCTATGGCCTTTCTCTTCTCTTTCTCTCAAGCAATTCTGGATCTGGCCTCCACCCAGTCCACACCTCTGCTGCTGATTTTACTTTCACTTATGGCTTTTTTCTAGCACTACTAGCACTCAGTTGACTGGTGAAAGAGCAGTGTGCATAGAGATGGCTTGGGTTAGTATGAGAGGACTCACTGGAGAGATTTATCCATACATGTTTGAGCCTCAGTCAGACACATTTTCACCCTTTTTTATTTTAAAGATTATTTTTGTGGCATTTTTGCCTTTATTAGATAGGACAGATCAACAGTGTGAAAGGGGGAGCAAGAAGGGATGACATGCAGCAAAGGGCTGTGAGCTGGACTCTAACCCGCAGCCGCTGCAGCAAGGACAGTGCCATTATTCATGGGGCACCTGCTTTAACCACTCAGCCACCATTTTCATAATTTTTAATGTTATTTTTGTTTGTTTTTTTCCTTTTTTTGCAGGTTTTAAGGTGATATTCTTTTTTACTTTTTTTTTCTAAATTTTGGGCCACGTCTTGTTGAGGTGCTCATTGCCTTCTCCCCATGTTTTTGAAAGAAATCAAACCAATTTCTCAGGTTTTAAGGGGTTAACCAAAATATGAATCATAGTAGAGTATTTCTGCATACTTTAAAATGTGTCTGGAGGGGGACTTTAAAACACATTGCATTGAGGAAGTCCTAATATCAGACTCATTTGAGCTGAATTACTGTGAAATCTTTCCATCTCGTGTTGATTTCCCAGACAGATCTCTGTTGCAGGTGCGGCGTGTTTATCCAGCTTTAGACAGAGCGCAGATACAAGCGGCTGTCAGTGTGAGCACATCTTATGGCGTCTGATGTGTTTCCCATCTGAGGGAGAGATCGGCTGGATGTGCTGGCAGGAGGCTGCAGGGGAAATCCGTGGCAATGAGAAAGACAAAAAAAATTGACCGCAATGGGTATGGGCTGCCTTTACAGTTAGTTTAATTTAGGCGTATTTTATTTCGTATTATTTTATTATCTGTTTTAGTGGAAAAGAAATGGGAAGGAGGAGATAAAGGTCATGGAGGACGGAAAGTTGATTCATCAGGGCCAAGGAGAAACACAGAGGGAGGAAGAAGAAGTAGAAAAAGGAAAAAATGAGAAAGACACAGAGGAAGGAGTGGCATAGTTCATGAAAAGGTGGTAGTGAATAAATATGAGGAGGTTTAATAGGAAAACAAAAGAAACAAGAAAGAAGAAGAAGGGAGGCAATCCCTCTTAGAGCTCCTCCAAATGGCACAATGCTTTTGTGGTTGTGGTCTGCTGCCAAACTCTGCATTTGTGTGCGTGTGTGTGTGTGTGTGTGTGTGTGTGTGTGTGTGTGTGTGTGTGTGTGTGTGTGTGTGTGTATGGCTTCCCTGACCAGTGAACTACTTATTCACAACTTTGCTCCCTCATTCTTTCCTCTAACCAGTACTCGTTGAAATCCTGACCACATATTTACAATGTTGAAAGGCACCACCTATTTTACAATTCTTCCACAAACACGAGGCAAGAGAAGCAGTTTGCTGTTGTGTGCCTCCGTTGACCCACATGCTGCCGGGTTCACTGTTGGCCTTGACAAACATGTTCCGTCATGCAACTCTCTTGCATTAAGAATACACCAATTGTTGATTTTGGTAAAGATACACTCATGAAATGGATGAAGGAATTTGGAAAACAACATTAACACGCTAGCATGTGTTTTCACTGTTTATATGGTGTTTTAGCAGCCAAACCACTTGTTTCTGCAGGCATACCAAATGTAAACCCCTATGAATCTAAGTGGAAATAAAGTTTTGAATCACCTAACAACTTCATTACAAAAGATAAAATCAAAGAACAACTTTGCATTGCATGAGAAGTTTGTGGTGAAAGGGGGGACATGTACAGCACATTGGCTTGTTCTTTATGTGTTCAAAATTTACAATTGCAACTGCTCTGGCCAAGCTCTGGTAAACCACAGGCAATGTTCTTTCAATATCCTAACACACTGTTAGTCCAGCTCAGGCTAGGGTTATATGAGGTTACGTGCTACACACTCACAAGCACACACACTGCTGGTCATTGGAAACTCCAGATTTGTTGTGTATGTGGTAATTAGAGCTGCTAACACACAGACACACACTCATTTTATGGTAGAATAAGATTTGTGATAGCAGAGCTGCAACATTGGGGTCAAAATATCCTCAAAAACCCAGAATGGAAATTTTAAAATGACCACCTCCAGACTTCCGCCAATCATTTAGAAACTGAAGAAGCCTAAAATGGGGAATTAAAAATTCATCTTCTGTATCAAATCCTATTCTTTGTGTTCTTACCTACGTCAGGCGGCTTTGAGATGGTTGCCGGCCAAACATTCTTAGAAACCTGTATAAAATACTTTTTTTGGTGTAGTTTATCTTAGTAATCACTTCAGTTTAAATCTTTCCTGAAATTCATCACAACAGATTGAGGTTTTGGCCAGAGCAGAAGTAGTAGCACAGGAAGAAAAACAATCATGAGAGGAGAAACTATTTGAATATGATATCGTCTATTAAGGTGATTTGAATATGATAAATGAGTGAGTAAAGTCGCCAAAGGGAACAATGAGGATAATGAGTGGAGAAGCAAACAGCAAGACAGAAAGCAGGACAGAGAGAGAACGAATCAGAGGGAGAATCCCACTAATGATCAACAGATGTATTAGACATCACACAGGACTCAGTTCAGTATTACACTGAGAACAGTTAGTCACGCGCGCGCACACACACACACACAGAGGAAACTTATTTTACAAGTTATTACTTCTCTTTGCTACTGACTTGCTATTAAAGGCACTACATCTGTATAAGGTACAGCAGTTATTTAAACCCCAAATATTTTTAAAAACTTGAACTATAACATCTTTATTAAACTAATCATATATGTTTTTTCATATGTTTTTATTTCATTATAGGAATGTTGGTTTCCTTTTTTTGTTGTCAAAGAAAGTTACCATTATGAAAAATGTACTACCAAGCAAAAACCAATAACACCCTACAAGCATTGCTCAAAGATGCTATCAACATGCAATGGATCAAATGACTACTGCATTTATGTGAAGGTGTGTTGTTTATAATGACAATCTCAGAGAACTTCCACTCTGCAGTTTCCCTCAGCTCATTGTTTTGGTTTTCTGGCCCGCAGCATTTCTGGTTTAACTCTGTTTCACTGGTTTTCATTACTGTTGTTTTTAGGCACAGCAGGCAGCTGCTTTTTTCAGCTGAAAATATCTCAAAACTGAACATACCTCATCTGTGTTGCACTAACCTGCAGACACACAAAGTTAGCGACTACCGGGTCAACATGGTGAGCATTTAGCAGCTAAAGAGATAAATATTTACCTCAGCAGATGGTGGAGACCAAAAATTGGGCCAAAATATAGCTAACATTTAATGTGCATTAGTCATTAATCAAAAACAGTACCCAGAGTGAATGCTTATATTGCTCTACGTGTGCTAAATGTATAAATAGGCAACTGTTTTCAAATAACTTCAGCAAATCAGCCTAAAATGTAACGGTCAATGTTGGCTTCAGAGAGGTGACCTGAGTACTTTGTTTCAAAGCAGTGCATATCTCCTAACATTGCTCTTTAGTCACTAATATCCCAAAAGCAAACACAAGTATTCCTCTTCATGCCATCTTTAACCAAAACCAGTCTTGACCTACACAAATGGTCAACTTTGTGGGACCAGCTTTTTGTCCTCTGATGGGATAAGTCCCCACAACTTAATTAATCAAGTAAACATGTACAGTACTTGTTGCATGTCCGTATTTGATCAAATCCATCACAATCCTAAAAGCACTGTCCAAAAATGTCCTCAAAAGTTTCAAACTTGTCTTCACAAAGATAGAAGTGCAAGTACCGATACACACAAATCATTTCCACATCATCTTCATTATCTCTCATGTTTTTGCAGTCAAATTGTTTGCCTGGTTTTGGAAAATAATGTAATGTGATTCAGCTGGCAATTGCAATATTTAAGCAATGACACATGTGAAGCACTAAACTGTTGTCTTTCTTTTATTGGAGCGGGTTGTGCTGCGGTCGCAGGAGGGAGGCTGCATTTAATGTGCTCGGGAGTAGTCACGTTAGCCAAGCTGGCTGTGGCGTCTTGGCGTAAGTGGCCTTGCGGTTTCATTTACACAGAGAAAGGGATCCTGTGCCTGTTTATCTGCCGTATGAGGCGTATCAGTGCTGCTGGAAAGACTCATAATTAATCGCAGTCTGTGGTTGAAACCAGGTGTTGAATCTGAAGGAGTGGCTGCTGATGCATCTTTGTATTACTACATAAATTAAACTTTGGAGAAATGGGGAATTCAATTTGAAGAGAAACAACTGTTAAAAAGGTTTTCATTGGCACTTTTATAGAAGAAAAAAATCCTATAAAAAAAAAAAACTGTTGACAGGCAGTTGTGTGGATTATCCAGTTTTAAAGGACACTGATTCTTGGAAGACATGCAGAATTTCCATGTCATTACTCCATGCTGTAAGCACAGAATTTCACTTAAGTTTGGTATTTGATACTTCCTTGATTTTGTCCTCTCACCCCAACATACTTAAAGGGCAACGCTTAATCAAAGATAGACCTAATACTTTCTGGTAAAAGTTTTACTGCAGCTGCTGGATGAAGAAAAGCCTCTGTACAAGTTCAGAGGGACGGTACAGATAATACAGAACAGTTGCCTCCAAGTTCCACATGTTTACACTGTGGAAAGCAAACTGAGGCATAAACTTCAGTCTAATTAATCTTTTTAAAGAGCTGAAAGCAAAGAGAAAGAACGCTGTGTGTGTGTGTGTGTGTGTGTGTGTGTGTGTGTGTGTGTGTGTGTTGGCTGATGTTTATAGAGCTTAGGCCTGATCCATTCTGCCAGTGACAGGTTCCGTGTGTCCTGTCCCAGTGTAGATGTACTGTCCTTGTTGATCAGTACAGACCTCTGATCAGTGTCTTAAAGTACTTCTGTTTCTGTTTATCTTCTTCCGTCTGGAGAGCAATATTTTTTATTCCCCCTTTCCTTTACCATACACATTTATGGTAAAGTCCAAGATGCTGCTTTATGATACAGATTAAAGTTGATATTGTGGAATGGGAGATGCTTTTATGTGGCATACATCATGTGTAATAATGACCGAATCCACTTGTTGAGAGTCTTAGAGAATTGGAAATATTCAAAACAATATACAGAGTAGATTAGGCAGGATTTGCTGTTGATTTTGGGTCATGTTTGTGGAAAAGTGTGAAGCAATAAAGTTCTTTTAGAACCTGTGTGATGGTGAATGCACTTTTTGCATTTGTGACAAAGGTTCTGTTATTTGGTGTCATTACGCAGTGAATCCTCATATAGCAGTTCTTATGATATCCTACAAATTAGCATACCAAGAATGACATTACATTTTTAATGTACAGTTAAGCAGTGCAAGTAAAGTTACTGTGATTGGGTTTAGAAAAAGAAAAAAAACAGTATGGTGGGGTACAATGTATCCAAAAATGACTTAAAGTTCCATCAAAGTTTACACAATTTCGAACACCGGTCTCCTGAGCAAAGTCATGTGATTTGTGACCGATCCACGTCCCCTGCCTGCTCCTACCTGGAACTTTTCTTTCTTATTTACTTCCGTCAGTGCATCGATCACATGACTGCAGCCTTCCAAAACACAAAGGTTTACACTCATGATTATGTGAGATATGCATGAATTTTGGGGCACTACTTTAATTGGAAAATGTACTAACAGTGTATGAGAACAGCCTGCATCATGCTCTTAATATGCTTTTTCCTGTGGAGACTGGCTGTCAGCAATGGTCACTGATAAATGACAGATCCAACTCATACAAACCTATTAGTTATGAAGAGAGGGGCAATTGGATTTGATAACATAGGCATAAAACTTTGTTTCAGATTTTGCTATTTTTGCAGAAGAGTTAGAAAGCAATACGCTACAATGTAATAGGCAAAAAAGGACTAAATTGCAATGCACAAGGGGACAGGATTATGTTTCACTGGAGTTGTACCTTGTATGATTTAATGTGATAAATGACTGATGTTACCACATAAGGCACACTGTTTTGTACAAGTAACAGTTTTTCAGCAAAGTCCACGTGTCTTTTTAATGGGATCCATCCAACCATCCTGTCTACAGTGACCATCATACTGTTGATAACTCAAGTTAGAATTTAAGCAATTAGATAGAAGAACACTTTCATGTGAAGACTATCAGCTGTCTTTTTCTCATTTCCTTCCCTCTGTACATTTCTCCTTCCCTCCATCCAGATTTTCATGCTGCTCATAGTTTAAACAGCTTTGTTTTTTCCCCTTGACACGTTGGCTCCAAGAAGAGGGGAGGAGTGGAGGGAGGGAGGGAAAGTAGGGGTGGAAGGAGAAGAAAAGCTGAGCCAAACATTGGGAAATGACAGTTTGTTTGGTCAGGGTAGCCCATTACTTAGAACACTCTAATCTTCCTCCATTTGGCCGACTACCTGTAACCTCAAACAGGATGGATGGAGGGAGCCTGCAGGCAGAGGTTGTGGTGTAGAAATGAGTTCATTATATTTGTGGACTAACTTGTATATTTGACCCAATTTAGGACCATAAATAGAATAAACTACCAGGTTCTGCTTGAAATAGGCACAGCATAATATTTCCATAAATTTTAGTCTGAAAATAGGCGACACACTGCTACAAATAAAGCAGCATTTATAGATTAAAACAAGCAAATCTTTGACTTTTTTTTATAATCTGGGAATGACAAAGATTACAGACTAATGCCGAAGCACAATTATATATTTCAGCATTTTTAAGATAAACTCCAGCTTGCTGTGTAACGCCTAAATAATGCCTCCTGTCTGCCAGCTGGGACATCTTGAGTTGATGTGCTAGTTTAAAGCAGAACAGGTTTTTCTATCTTTAGCTAAGGTTGGCATCAGATGAAAATAGAAGTCAATGCATAGTTCTTCAGGAAAATATAGATTCCAGATTTTATTTTAATGTGTTTGGACATTTTTTTGTGCATCTGCATATGTTTGCTCTCTGTGATTTTGGGGCTATGTTAATGACAGCTGTTGCCTCTATGATAACGAGGTGATTTCCCATGTTTCATGTTTCCCGGGCAACCAAAAATCACACCCTGTGTCATCTACTGTTGGTGTATGTTTGTGTGTGTGTGTGTGTGTGTGTGTGTATGTGCATGCAAGACGGGCTGACAGACTCCTTTTTGCCCTGCTGTGTGTCTGGAATGAATGTGGGCTCAAGTGTTCTTCAATAGATTTGCCATTCAGCTGAGTGCTGTTGTTTAAATGCCTTTGTTCTAAAATCAGGATTTGTACAAAGTCTTTAAACTTTAGAGGCATAAGAATCCTAAACATGATAAACTTGAGAACCAAATTCGTATTAAGACTCACATTAATTTTTCCACTGTCTCTCTGAGAAGCAAGTATTCGGCCCTGTGTAGGTCAACAGGAATGTGACATTGCACGATTTCCTAAAACGGCATAAAAAATAACTTTGAAGCAATTGTTGATGCTGCGTGTAGAGAGTAAAAAAATTATGCACATAGCCACTGTGACATCACCAATTGCTCTGTGGACTCCTGTTTTGAAACCTTGAGTTTGGTATTTTGGCTGAATGCTCTTTTTCCAACTTGTCACATGCTGCTGTTTTGCCAGTGGGCTTCCACATCTATTTATTATGCTCCAGGTATCCTTCTGCTGTTTATGCTTTGGGATACCACAACTGTGTTGTAAACAAATGCACATGGTGGGCTGACACTGGATGTGGTTATGTTTAGAGAACAATAGGTGCACATGGCAACCAACCCAGACCATCCACAACCACACATGGTGGCACTGATGGTTGGGTTTAGGCAACATGGGCAGGGATTGTTAGGATTAGGGAAAGGAGGTGCATGGGTAGGTGTAGATTTAAAAAAAAAAAATCACATTCACATAGGAATGGACCCCCCCTCCCTCTCGGGTTCGGAATGAGAATGAACCGGAAGTGGTCATATTTAGACAAGCTGTTGGAGCTGTAGAGGAGCGAGGGGTGGATGTGACCCTTACTGTTGCGAAGCTTTGCAGACAACCTGTCAGTGGAAGTAGTCAAACTCTAAATTATGCAGAAATTTAAGCCTTCATAACACTCAAACTGTTGACTTGTATAAACATTCCTCCCTTTGGAAATTACCCATATGTACTAGACTGTAAACATATTTATTTCTGCTGGACAGCAGAAAGTTGGACATTTTCGCATGGTGATCTCTGGGGGTCGACTCTCATTTGGAGCCAGCCTCAAGTGGCCATTCAAGGAACTGCAGTTTTTTGCACTTCCAAATTGGTTTCATTTCTTAGCACCAGAAGTTTCCGCTTGATGCTACACAAAAACCTTAGCATGGTCACTTGATAATGAGTGGACTATCTAATGAAATAAAGTAAATTAAAAACAGCGCTCCGGTAGATGTAAACACAATTGTCTGATTTGAGTGATCATGTTGGCTGGAGCATCTGAACAGTTGGAGGAGGATCTTAGATGGATATTGCCAGGTGAAAGACAGTCCAACCATCATAAAGGTATGTCTTTCTGGATATATAACAGCAAAGTTAGAGGTAACAAGGACTGCAGTCCAGAAGGAGGTGGAGATTTTAAAATAGAACACCACAAGGACAAAAGTCTGCAACCAAGTAAAAGAAAAAGTTAAAAAAGATGATGAGGGAGTATGTGTGGGCTCTGTGGTTTCTTTATATCCTGTTCTCCCGTGCCCTCTCCTCATCATCTAATCATTTTAAGTTTTCATGTTTATGAGACTTCCTGTTGCACTCCTATATCATCTTCCCTGTTCATGCCTTCACTTTTGGCTCAAGAAATATCTTAGGTGCGAAATGGGTGGCCCCAGTGGGAAATCAACGTGGCAGTGTCTTTAACTCGTTCGACATTGGAGATGAACACCTAAATCTAATAGTCTTACAACTCCTACATATCCATAGAAGCATATCACTTTCTACTCACCCACCTCTCTTTTCATTCCCCCCCTCTAAGTGTCTTCAATTACTGGTTGATGGTGGGGATTTCTGGCCCGCCAGACACAGACAGCACTCAGTAGCATACACCTGAGAGACATGTTCATTTGCGTGTGTGTGTGTGTGTGCGCGCGCATGTGTGTGTGTGTGTGTGTGTGAGAGGGAGGGAGTTAAGTGTTTGTGTGGGAGCAGCTGTTTTGACAGCCTAAATTTAAAAGTGAAATCACAATTATGGCAAAGCTGAAAGTACTTCAACCACTTGTGCAATCTGCTGCAGCGGTTATGATCACAGGCTGTGTGTGTGTGTGTGTGTGTGTGTGTGTGTGTGTGTGTGTGTGTGTGTGTGTGTGTGTGTGTGTGTGTGTGTGTGTGTGTGTGTGTGTGTGTGTTTGTTCTCTGCTTGTCTGCCAGAGAGAAGCAAGCAGCTGCATTTTTTGAATTCCTCACTTTGGGAAAGTGATTGTAAGTGAAGGTTGACATGGTCTGTGAATGTTTACTTTAAGGCTTTGCTGATAGCGTGTTGTGTACAAGGAATCCAAAATAGGCGTAATTTCTTCTCACCACTGTGTTAAATCTCTGATGCTTTGTTTTGATAATTTTTTAAAAAGGACTTCAAATTGAGTTCTGAAACCTGAAAGCCTGATCTCGTCTGTTAATGTCTAAATAAAACATTTAAGGAAAATGTTTAATATTCCAGCTAGATGCAATGATTGGCAATATATATATATATTCTTATTAGACAGGAATGCCTATTTTAAACTTGGATAGCTATACTATAGCTATCTTCACCCTTTTTGACCACAGTAGGGTTTCAGGAAGAAGTCATCTAACCTAGGCCTGCAGGAAGTGTGCCAGGCTTTGAAGCCAGTTTGCATATGGGCAAAAAAACATTGTATCTACAACTACGTTCACCATGTGATACTATTTCCCCATAAAATTAAATTGTGAAATTTCAGCATGGAGGTTTAAAGACATCAACTTTAAACTTAGATCAACTGCCAGTTTTGGCACTTCTGCATTGGCTTCATTTTTCAGCTTTACAAAAAGCACAGAGCTTCATTAAATTAGCTCTTGCACCCTCTCCTTGTCTTCACCAAGCTTCATTTAACAACTCCTGTGAGAATTACTTCTGCCTCCAGATTAGTTTAGCCTCTGAGAAATATTATATACACTGCATCCACAAATTTCTATAATAGTTACAATTTTTCTTACAATTTCAGGCTTTGCTTTTTAAAATTTAGTCGAAAAGCTTAAAAGAATATTGAGAAGAGATTTTGTTTTTTTGAAACTGGGTTCGAAAATAATTTATGTTCATAATTTGTGATTTATAACCCACTGTGCTTCCACTGCAGCAGGTTGTGTCAGACAGTGTGCATGTTACATATTTTGACAAGTAGCATCACCTGTGTGTGTCAGGACCACTAATGTTCTCATGAAATCTGCTCATTGCTGAGCTTGTTTCAGATTTCCCCTGAGGCTGTATGTGCGCACTCACACACTAATAACTGTACAATCTAGCGTCTCAACAACTCCTTGGGAAGTGTGTGCTTCAGTGTGCATGTGTGCGTGTGTGTGTGTGTGTGCGTGTGTGTGAGTGCATGCTTGTTATTAATCCGCGATGTTGCTGAGAGCAGCCTGTCTGGTTGGATCAGTGCCCATCAGGATCAGAAATCATTTCGTTGGGTCTGCTCACTGCTATCACATCTCAGGCCTTAATGAAGCAGCACAGGCAGCACAGCAACACTGCAGTGTGTGTGTGTGTGTGTGTGTGTTGGGGGGCATTATATACACCCTGTTCCTTATCTGCCTGCTTTTCAGCCAAAAAAAAAAAAAAAAAGTCTTCTAAATCTGAATGCTGTAACGACAGTTCAGATTAAGAGATTTTGTCTTTAAAATCACGGGAATAAAAGAATATCTGCCAGTTGATATGACACATTTTAAATCTTTTAATCCACCACACTCTTTTCTGGTTGTATCCAGTGCATCATTACTCTTATTTGAAAAAAAATGGAGTCAGAACATGATACTGTATGTCAACATGTTTAACAACTAAAACAGGTGCTGAAGTGACAGATTATTGACTTTGTCCTCCTTAGTGGCAGATTAGAATATGAACTAACACCACCAGAAAAGTCCTACTATTTAGAACCAAGATTAACATAAATCTGCCTGCATTTTCTTATTTCCTTTGTATTTTGCTGTGCTCAGGATGCTCCTGGGAACAGAGCTCAGGTGAAGTCAGCACTTAATAAAAAAGTAACAACTTTCATAGACCAAGAGAGCAGGTAGCAGCCTTGGACACAAATGCAAACAACAAAAGAGACAGCTTGAACTCCAAACCAAAAGTGAAGACACACTAGGCTGGTATAAGTAGGGAGAGACACTAATTGGGAAGTGAGAACAGGTGAGTAGACTGCAGGACTAGTGAGGGACAGGTGAATCTAATCAGGGCAAGGCAGAACAATTACTCAGGCAGGTAAAACACACAAAGAAGATAAAACCATTTACCTTTACTTGTCAAAGCACTGACTAAACTAAAATCAAATGAAAGTAAGAAAAACAACACCAGAATCCCCATCATACATATTAAATAAACAACATAATAAATCATGGAAAAGGAGTAGAAAGAAGTCTATACATGTGAACTCCGACTCCTTTTGTTAAACTTTATTGACAAGAAAAGAATCCAAAGACAAAAACCTAAACAGATCAGCCTGAAAACACACACATGCACACTACAACACAAAGAAAACATAAGAAAACAAACAAAAAATAAATAAATAAGTCAAAAGCAACCTACCAACCTTAGTAGAACCTTGTCCCCTGTTTCACAACTGGCACAGTGAAACAGGGGACAAGGTTTTACCAGCTCATATGCCTTCAATATGTTGTTTTTAAAAATGCGCTTAAATTTGTGAAATGTTTTACATGTTTTCATTTCCATGCTACAGCTGTTCCATAAATGAAGTCCTTTGACCCTAATACAGTTATATTTAGTGGTAGTCCTCACTAATGGCCCTCACCAATTGTTTCTTTAGCATAAAAAATCCTCTCAAGTCATGTAACCAACAACTTTTAGATATTTTTAGGTAGCACTTAACTTTTTGCTCTGTAAATGATTCAAACTGTTTTGAAATCAACCAAGTCTTTGAATTTGAGTGCTTTTAATTTAAGAGTTGGTTGTCTGTAAGTGGTTTTGTTTACTAATTGCCTGTTTTTTAAGGATGAAGATTGGATGTGTTTTCCCACACAACCAGACAGGAGTGAACCTACAAAATAAAACAGGAAACACACAAAACAGGAATGAATTACATGAAACTGGGAAAAACACAGCCAGAAAAACGGCCAAAACAAAGTCCAAAAGATAACAGGCTAGACACAGAAAACTTAGGATCCTAATAGTGTATAAATGCCAGACCATAACCATCGCACTTCAGAGAGGAAGCAACTAAAATCTCAGACATGGCAAAGACAAAATGTTACCATAGCACAGTGAAATGTAAGTGGTTAAAGCTTGTTCAAAAATGAAAGTGAATCTGGGGTCGGCTTTTACTTTCGCTGGTGATATTGTTTACAAACAGTGACCAGAAATTTCTGTAAAGGCTGAAATTACAATACATTGTAAAATACGTACTAAAATTGCTGTTGATTTAAATGGGGCCTGGTGGGTGTGGCAATAGCCATTTCAGGGCCATCTCTTAGACAAAAGGATCTCTCTCTGTAGGGATGTTTTCCATAAAATGCCAGATACTTAGAATTACAATCTGAGCCTGTCATTTGCAAAAACAAGCAAATTTATTGGATGTAAATTGACAGTGCACAAATGCACAGAGTGGTTATATTACATCCTGTTTCATAGCTACCAGTTGCAACACTCTCGCTCAATACTGGACCAATTATAAAAAAAGGTTGTCTCCATTAGTCACTAAGACACAAAACATGTGAAAATAGGGTCCAGGTGGAAAAATACCAAACTTACCCTTTAAGCCAATTCAAACCTTCTGCATAAATAAAAACATGCACAAGATTGGATGGCATGCGGGAACTGATGTGTGTGTGGGCCTTTAAAAAGTGAAAATTTGAGTGTGCTCTCTGTGCGGGCTTAACTTTAAAGCAACTGTCTTAAAGTAGGTGATTTCCCTGGTTTTTGTCTTTCATCCATCCTCACTGTGATCTGTCCTGAATCCCCTCAGAAATAGCAGCAGTGTGACAGCCCAGGTTTGATTAAAGGGAAGCTGAGAATTACAGGGCCCTGGCTGTACCTCTGGCTCCAAACCCATGCTTGCATACTCTCATATTTTCTAAAAATAATACTCAAAACAGTGTGAGTCTGACTTTGCCAGTGTGGCTATTTAGTACTACTGTATTTAAAAGAATAAAAAATAAAAAAAAACATATATATTGTACCTCTTCATATCTGATGGGCAATTGAGGTTACTTTAGTTACTTGTATTTTTTTTGCCTGCACTGAGTAGATACAGACCTTCATTATCTACTGATCAGCCAGCTAGATATAATAGTGGTGGGAACTAGTACCACAATGTGCATTCCACCGAGAAATAGTGCTTGTTGTGTGTGTGTGTGTGTGTGTGTGTGTGTGTGCCGATGTATATGTGTGTGAAAGAAACAAAGCCGTGGTCATGCAAGGTGCTGTAATCCACTCAGTGACTTCAGAACCTTCTCTGAGGTGTGTATGTGTGTGTGAAAATGTGTCACTGAAGCTTATGCTTGAAGGTGGTCTCATCTACCCAGTGACCCTCCAAAACAGATGGTGTGTGACTGCGTGCCTGTGAGAGTGTGTGAGAGTGTGTGTCCCACCTCTGAGCCTCCTGGCACCTCAGTCAGGCCCCCACCCACCCACATAAACTGCCCTCCTGACATGCCAACCCACCATCACCCCCCCATCCTCCATCCTTTCAGTTGGCTGTGATGACATCAAAGTAAAACAGGGGGATTACAGGTTTCTGTGCCTCTGGGGTTCCCAAGCAAGACCCATCTTTCTCTCACTCAGCCTAACTGTAACACTCTCTTTCTCCCGCCACTCTCAACTGGGGCCCCTATAATCCCTGTGGTGTCAGGAGGTCAGGGCACCGTGTCACGGACTACTCGTCAGGACACATATAGTACAGCTAGATATGGATAGCTATCTGGCTCAGCTGGAGTACAGAGACTAGACACTACTACGAGACAGGTTAATGTTACACAGTTTTGTTTTTCTTTAGCTTTTCTCCCTGCCCGCTAAAGTTCTGTTCCTTCCTTTCTTAGTTTATTTCAGCCCTTTATCGTTTTTTCCATTTTGGTTTTTTTTTTGTTTGATTTCTGGCCATGTAGACACAGTGACTGCTTCACCATGAAGCCCTAAATAACACCAAAATGGCTTTTTGTTCTATTCCATTTCAACTGGAATGTATGCCAACTCTGTGGACAATGGAAGGTTTCCAGTTGTAGATTGTTTGTAGAGTATTGTTTACCAGTTATGTTTGTGCAGCAGGTAAGCAGTCTTTGTGGAGAGGCAGAACAAAGCGGCAACTCCCAGGCTGAAAAATAAAGCTAACACGAAGTGCCAAATACTGCAGTACCTTGAATGGCCGCTTGAGTCTGGCTCCAAAACCAACTCAATCCCTGCAGACCCCCATGTTAAAGTGATACATTTTACAGCAGAAATAAACATGTTTACAGCCTGGTACAAAAAAAAAATGTTTTGGGCTTTATAGCTAATTTAAACATTCATGACATGAATTAGAAAATATATTTTAAAAAAGAAGAAAGAAGTAGATACATGGCATTCCTTCAACAATATGAAATTTCTGCACAAAAACAGCGACGTACTATGCTGTATCATTTTTTCCCCCAACCCTAATAGCCAGTGGGTTCCGACATTGCTGTGGATGCTATTAATAGACAAATTCACTTTACGCGCATTCAAACACACAAACACACAGCATGTGGTTACAGCTGGCAGCATGGGCTCCAGAAATGCAGTGATGCTAATGATCCACTTAGTACTGGTATTTCTTTCATGTAAAGTCTGTGTGTAACACCCACAGAGCCACAAATCAGAGAGAGAGAGAGAGAAAAAGTTCTTGGCTGTCTCAGTGGTATTTCATGCTGCTAATTTTACAGGCGTGGCATCTAGGCCTGGATATATCTGCATCTGTTGAACAAATGTTTACAATGCAACACTTGTAATGTTGGCAGGTGTCACGCTACTGCAATGTCACACCGATTTCACTGCTATGGTTGGCCTGCTGTACATACATGCTGTTTGAATCCATTGTTCCTCCCTTGCTTTTGAAGAGACTGCATCTGTCCTGCAGGATTCCTCATGCAGGTGGAGCAACAATAAAATGTGACTCCGTAGATTTCGATCAGTTATCCAGCTAAAGCAAAAGATATGTTGAGGAGAACAAACATACACAGTAGGTCGAATGGAAGTAATCATTACTAAACAGGATGGAAGCACGTCTCTAATATAGCCAGTTTGGCCCTGAAAAAAGAGCATCACTAGAAGGATGCAGTGAACACCAAAAAGGTCTGTATATTGACTCCTAAATTGGTTTATCGACAACGTCTGTATAGGGCATAGTCAAATTCTTCAAAAGTCGTGTACACATATCCCAAAATACATTGAATGCCAGTCTGTTCACATTTCAAACTCATAAAATACTGGTGCTTTGACAGTACTTTTGCATAAAGCCACTTTTCACATCTGCATGAATCAAGGCTGGACAATGTCAGGTTGAAACACTGCCCGCAATAACAAAATATAAGGGGCAAGGTGCCTATAGGGCAGGTGGGAAGGGCGGGCGGATGGTAGCACAGTAGCAGTATCCCGGAATGTGAAGAGCAGATGCAGAAGGATACCTATTGTGTAATATTTGGACACAGAAGTCCAATACAAAGTGGCAATATGTGATGACTTGGGATGAGAATGTGCATGCTGGCCTCTTTGCTGGAAGAGGCTAATTGAGGGCAGACTTAGACTGACACAATGGTGAATTCTCTGTAGCCTACCTCCAGCCTGTTCATCTCTCATCCATTGGCAGCTATACATTTGTCGACCATGTCCTTCAAAGGAGGTGGCTTCCAAAATATGAACACAGCTATAACACCTACGCCTATGGCAGAGAGAATGAAGCTGAAGGCTGGTGGACTCCACGGTTACATACCAGAACACATCTTGAGATGTTGAAATGACTATTTGAAGCCAATATTTTGCTCAGGGATTCTCTTCCAACAAAAACACTCTGTTTCCACAGCTCTGTTAATAGGTGCAGTTTTTAAAGTCAGTATGCCGTCATTAACTTCAATGAAGCATGACCACCTAACACTGAAGCACTATTTTCCTTTAATGCCAGGTGTTTTGTTTAAAGTTGCCTTCAAAACTGATTCGTTCCTGCATTAATATTAGTATAATACACCCCCACAGTTGAAATACTTCCTTTAATTCTTATTACCTGATTAACCTATTCTGGGCCTAGCCTTTAGTTTAAGAAGAAAGCTTCCAGTCTTACTGTATTTTTCTGTTGAGCCCTAGAAGTAGAAGGTAGCAGAGCGTCTCAGCATCTGCCATTGTGCAGCTATGCTTGGGTAAGTGTTACTGTGGCATCTGAGTAGTTTCTAACAGTATATCCTCTGGAATAATTTGCCGCTAAAGAGGTATGTTTACATAATGAACTTAACTGTTATGTTTTTGCAAGACTGACGTAATCCAACACGAGAATGTGTGTCTTTGTGGTACGTGATGTTTTGCATTGCATTATAGATACTAAGCTTTACATAACACATGTGGATAAGTTAATCATCTTACGAGACTAATAGCCTTTATTCTGATTACGCCATATGTAGAAAAAAGAGAAGAAACAATTTTGTCTAATGAAATGTGAATGGAGCTTGCTAATATCTCAAATTACCTAATTTTTAGACTTGGTTGATGTTCCCTATTAATCAAATTAACACATATTTACTTAGGTCTAAGCTTAGGTCTAGAGTTGAAGAGTTATGGGATTTGTTTTTTTTAAATATTAAAATAGACTCCCTTAAAAGTTAGTTCAGGTATGATAATCTGAATTTCCATCACATATTCTGAAAGTAGTGACCTACACAGTTAGGCCTAAATAAGTCTTAAACAAGTACATTAATTCATGTGTCATGTGAGCATTTGCCTGCTCTTCTGTTTACAAAACATTAAACATGACAAAAACAATCACTTCATGAAAACAGTGAGCTCTGACTATAGGAAACAACACAGCACATTTAGGGGTTTGTATTCTGTATAAGTAATATTCTCTATTACTAAATGTATGAGGTTAATATGATATTGATATGTTTGTCTCAAGTTGATCTGCATGATCAAGCCAAAGTCCAAACCTTCCTGCAACTAGAGTCACAGACGGACCCTTTCTATTGACATTATACAAAACATTGCAGAAGACAATATAATATATCATATTTTTTATGACATGAAATAATTTTGATGCAGATATATTTACTTTTTCGACATAGTTAAATTACTTTACTCATTGTATTGTAGGCCTGCTGTAGGCTACAATGCAAAGATGACTACATTTTAGAATTTCACTTTCATCTTTTGTTTTCTCTTCTATAATTTTTTTTTGGAATACCTTAATTGAATAAGACCACAGGGGGAGACTCCAACATGGGAGACACCAAGTCTGATTGTGGTCACACAACAATCTAAAGATCATTTCGGTTCATTGACTTGCAATAAAACAAAGATTCACTAAGACGCTATTAGGAAACTGAGCCCTCATCTGTTTCAAAAGCACAGAGGCTTTGGCTTAGACAAAAGCCTTTGTCAGGATCACAGCGCTCTCTCTGCAGTCTGCAGAGACATCAGACTGGTTTATGACAGACAGGTCAGCAGGGGGCCGGGCAATGGGGCTGAAAACATACCGACAAGCACACACACAAACACACCAATAGCTTCAATTGTGCCAATGCCCATGTGCACAAGAGTGTTTAAAGCACTGAAGGCAAGGGTGTATTGTGGGTAGAAATGCAGGCAAATGTAGAGGCAACACCCACACATACTCCAGTGAACCCCCAATGTGAGACCCATGACCTCTCTGTATGGGCACCCTACTCTGGTGAGAGTGAGTATGTAGGTGTGTGTGAGTGTGTGTGTCAGGGTTGCCAGGCAAATCACTGCACCGGCAACTGGAATGAAGAGTGAAGGAATAGGGCAAGAGTGGAAAAGATGGACACACTCACAATTGCGATTGTAACGGTGTTAAAATCACTGTACATCGATTGAGGGTTTGAGCCTAAAATTTAAAAAGTTAATGAAACACTACAGTTATGCAATGTGCTGGATTTAAAGGGAGGTGGGCAGAATGGTGGACATACCAAATGCAGAACTGTGACACCCGAGTCTTGGATTCGCATCCAGACTCCTTCTGTTGTTAAGTTGTTGTTTACAAAAGTACTTTAGTTAAGGTAAGGGAAAGATTGTGATGTTGGCTAAATATGGGACTAATAAAAAAGGTTAAAAAAAAAGAATTAAAAAAAATAATGCTGTAATCAGTATGGGTGGAGTCACTGTTTAATTTATTGCAAGGCTGCCTATTTTGCTGGAAAACAAATGAAATACCTTGTCAATAAACATGTTGCTGATATGTTTAGTATCAACCATAGACAGTATATAGTATAGTAAATTTAAACAGTTGAGTTATTTAAAAAAAAGAAATCAACCTCTACATAGTTCTCATAAATGTTGAAATTAGCTATCATGACCAAAACCATTTTTTGTACCAGGGTGTAAACCTCTTAATTTCTGCTGTAATGTTGGACATTTTAACATGGGTGTCTAAAGGAATTCACTCAGTTTTAAAGCCAGTCTCAAATGACCATTTGAGGAACTGCAGTTTTTGGCTTAATTTTTTAGCCTCAGAGATTGGTATCAAAACATCCTCATACAACAATTCAAATCGTATCCTCTGAATTTGCGCCCGAGGGATAACATTATGCATTTAATTTTAAGTTACTAAGGGATAAGTTTAGTCAAGTAAAGTTACTATGAATACCTGTGTAAATGCTGGTTTCCTGTAGAAAGTTGTGAGGGTTAGTCCCGTGTTTTGTGAGCAGTTTACCACCCCAACCAACCTCCTTATGGGACCTCTTCCCTCTTTACTTTTGTCATTTGCATTGGCCCCCTGATCACAGCCCTCCCAAATATCTAAGTTATGCATGAATTACCGGCTCATGGTTACATGCGATAAGATTGAATTTTGGTGCATTACTCTTTACAGAAAAACGTATTAAAAGTTCATGATAACATCCTGTCAGTCTCAACATTTTTGTGCCAGGTACCTTAATTAGCAACATTTCTTTGTTATGTTAACAGAAAAAAAAATTCTCTCTTCATAATGCTTCCCTCAAACATAAAGGCTGTTTTAGACTGGTTGTATATGAATATAATTTCAAGGAGACAGGGCTGCATTTTGTTTATCAACTCATCATTTCATGTTACCCTCCACCCAGTCTGGGTGTTAGGAACATCGTGAGCATATCAGTGGACAGGAGTGGATTATGCTGCAGGAGTTATTTGATCAGTTGAATGGATGCTTTGATACTTTCTTTCCCTCGTGAAAACATGTCATCAAAGGAATACATTGTAGCTGAGTGCAGTGAAGCAAACAACAGCAAATGTTATCCATAAGAACAACAAAAAAAGAAAACTTTCACAGCCACCTATCAAGTCTATATGGGTAAGTGTTAAATATACAATTGAAATCTTTCTGAAAAAATATCACTTTAAATCCAACCATGTGAATTCTTAGAATTAAAAAATTAAGTTAAACTTTAAGATCCCTCCTGGACCTTAAATTGCTCAAACTTGGGTATTATGTTTGAGAAGTGACATTATTGATGTCTTCGTATTTTTTTGTAAACTTTAAATCTTTACATTATTATAGTTTTTTCCTTGCTTTCAGGACTTTGATACATTCATGTATTCAGATGCTGCTATCATGGATAGCTGACCCATACTTCAACTCTGATAAGTGCACTGGATGATGTAAACCCTCATATGTTATAAATGTGTGCCAATTACCCTTTTACTGTATTTACAGTAGCTTATCAGTCTACATGCCGTCCACACCAGCATACAGTCACTCTGTAGTGTCTGCAAATCTTTCTCTCTGTTTTTGTTTGCAGTGATCTTTATCCAAACTGCTCTGTTATCTAAATACAGAAATAAACTGTGCGTCAAAGCTGTTTTTTGAGGCAAGTCATGTGTCTGTCAGAGTAAAGTTCAAGACAAGCCTCAAGTCAAGTCACGTCTCACAGCAGTTAACCCAAATCTCAAGCCTCATTTTTGTGGCTTGAGGCTTCGGTCTACAAACTGTGCAACCACCGTGATCTTGGGTCATACCTGTTAACCTGTGCAATATCAGTTTGGAGGCGTGTCATGTAAGTAATGCTAAGTAAGTAGAAACACATTAGTCATGTGCCATCAAATGTAACCCAAAATTGTACTACATTTCCAGAAAACTGGCCAAAATTAGGGTGCTGGGTGCATATATTCCAGTCAGATGCCTTTAATCCATCATAGAGGAACAGGGCACAACAGGATGAGGTAATTAAACAGGTGTGAGTCAGGGTGGATAACAATGTGTGAAACATGATGGAGATATGGCATTTTCATTTGTCTCATGTATTGATTTTAGGATAGTTAGTTTTCTCGTCACAGATCTGACATTTTCAGTGGATGATAAACTAAAATACTGTATGTATGTCATGATTTCTTTGCCAAGTCAGTTTAATTGCAATTCATTGTATGTTAATTCTTACAATATGCCAAGTTTTTCATCTCAGGCAAGCAAAGCAAGCAATCAAATTGCTAACAGATTTTTGAGGCAGGAATTCTTTAATTGAAATAGCTCTAAATCTGCAAACAGTATTTTGAAGTGTCTACTAGGACTATGGCTGGATTACTGAATGGATGTATTGGGCGCAAGCTTAGGATCCCAAAGTGTCAGGGACTCCCATAACTTTCACTTGCAAAATGTCAAGTAAAAGAACACATACTGACCAGGATGAGAGTAAAATTGACCACAAAAAGGTGGAACAACAGAGAGACAAAAAAAGTGACCAAGAAACACAAATGTACCTAAAATTGACTTTAAAAGAAACACAAAGCAACAACAAAGACATGGAGAGGTACTAAGAAAGTCACAAAATTACTGCAAAGACTCACAAAATGATGGAATAAGACACAAATATACCTCAGAAAGACACAAAATGTCCTCAAAGAGACACAAAAGAACTTTAAGGACACACAAAATTACCACAAAGAGACACAACACCAAAAGGATATGTTGGCAACTACAAAGAGATGCAAAATAACTAACAGAGGCAAAGCCAGCACAATGTGTGTTTGCTTCTATGTAGTTGAGGTGGTGGGGCCTTTTGCATGTCTGTGCACAGGGGCCCATCATCTCTTAATCCGCCCATGTGCACCAGTGTGTTGAACTAACAAAGATTACTCATGTTTCTCTCACAATTGTCAACTTTCATCCCAAAATAACACAGTAAATAGAGACCTTTCAGACTTACCCAAGTCAAAGTCACCAGTCTGTTTTGTGGAAGGAGTCACTGCTGCTGCATTGAAGTCTAATATTAAAGTTTACTTAAGTTCAATTCAGTTTACTTAATGTTAATCAACATCACTGAAGTTTTATGCAAGTATGCAAATATACAGTAGCACACACATGCATACACATATTGAGACTAACACACTGTCCCTGCCCCTTTCCACTCCCCTCCTCTCACCTCCCACCCTCCCTCCTCTCTCCAACCCCACCCTCCCTCCCTCCCTTTTTCTCTTCCTCTCCCTCTCTTTCTCTCTCCCCTCTTGAATTAAGTCCATTATTCCTGCCTGCTCTCCCTCTGAGCACTTCTACTCCGCTCAGCTCCTGTGAAAACTGTGTGTGTGTGCGTGAATGTGTGTGTGTGAACTCCTCGCGTGTGTGTGTTAAGAAGAGTTTTATGTGTGTGCATAGGGGATGTGTGTTTTTCTAAGTGGAGCTGGAGAGCAGCCGTTCATCAGTAGAGTTGACTGCAGACAGGGGAATACTCAGATCTCACTGCGCTGCTTTTTAACTCACACACCGGCTGCTTTTTTGGGACTTTTTTAAGACTCACTGGACTTTTTGCACCAAAGTGGGACTCTGTCGCTGCTCTCTTTCTGCCCTCCAGGCACCATTCTCATCACTGGAATTACAGAAGTTTTTTTCACCACTTCTTTTTAATATAATTTTGTTTATTTCTGAATAGAATTTTTTCAGACCTGCCTCATACTTTTTAAAACCTTTTTTAATCAATTCATGGACTTCACTTTTCTGTGCATTCTCATTGAATTTAGACATGCTCAAGCCTGAGAATGGGTGCTTTGCAAGCACATAACAAGAGCTCAGTGAGTTTGTGTAGGTGTGTATACGGCACTCTCTATACTGTGAGCATATAATCAAAAGGGTTTGTCTCACAGGGGCATGTTTGTTTCCCTTTTTATTGCAATGGAAAGACTATGAGAGGTTAAACAGGATAAAGCAGAGCAGTAACTATGGAAACGGTCATTGCTGTCAGAGGCATGTCGGGCTCAGGTGGACGCTGATCCCGTCTTGGAATGTTCTGAACTCTTTCGGAATTTGGTTCCTCTTGAAACGAATGGACAGGTGAGTTCATTTTGAGTTTAGTCCAGTCAGGAGCATTCAGGGTCACTGCTTACATTGGCATGTTTTCATCATTTCAAGTTATAATCAAGATATTGATGCAGCAGACACAGAATTTGGGCTTTTCTGACAATACTATGATCAATTTTGTGGTATACACTTAAATTACACAGTTGTATCAGTGTGTGCTTCAAAAGCATTTAATCACAAACTGACTTCAGTGCTGTCATGATGAAATACTGTTCATGTTTTACTCAGCCTGTTGTGTTTGCACCCTAATGTTGTACTGCATTCCTCCTCCTGAGCTATTAAAATCCCAAGTATCTTTTTCCAAGTCACCCTGATGACATGTGGGCACCTTCCTCCGAGAACTGCTTTGAAATCTGCTCTGTAGTTTCATTTAGGGGAGTAGAGTGAGTTGTCTTCCCTCGGAGAGCTGTTTGGAGCAGCTCCAGTCAGGAGACTAGAGGCGGCTCTGTAAGGTCCTGACTTACTGCTGCTCCAGGGTTTAACATGGCCAAATGGCCGGCTACCAGCTACCAGCAGGCTGCCCTCGCCTTGATGGCTCCTTCATTGTCCCTTTTTTTCAGAGCATGTTACAACAGATGATAGGTTTAAGCCTTCTTGTGGCCACAGCGAGGCAGTTGTAATGTATCAGGCTGTGCAGGCTAAACCAATAAAATATTTAAAAGATATGAATAATCATGACAGCTTAGGTTTGGCAAGGTGCACAACTTTGGCATTTTGGACACCAGCCAAGCAGGTTGAGTTGACTCCATTTCTCCCATTCAAACTTTGACTAGTGAGAATAATTTAGCCAAACTGAACAAATGCTAGCCACGGGTTCGCAGGCTGGGAAACTTTCCTTCAATGATGCTGGGCCAGATGGCTGGGTACCAGCGACCAGCAGAGTGCTGTAGCCTCCCCGGCTCCTTCATTCACTCCTTGTCTTTTAGAACAACTAAGCTCTCTAGGCCTGGTTCGTCTCCCTTTCTCTTCCTCGCTTTGTTTTTCAGTATAAATCCCGTAAAGCATGGTAGTCACTTTTGGCTAATGGCTGCTTCACTTTAACAGTTGTGTGTGAAACCTCCATTTACCTTCCCTCTTAGCTCCGACTTTTAAAGTTCATTCATGGATCACATATGTCACAATTACAACATAGAACAGTGTTATCATACACTTCCCTTTTGGTTTGAAAGTGTTCTTTTTTCATCAACCTTTGTTTCTTTTCCAAGTTTTCCAGGAAAATGAGGCACTGCTTAGCTTTCTGCTCTGCAGGAGCAAAATTATCTCATGGCTCCAACCAATAACATTGTCAAATTTGTGGTCACTGTCAAACTCCCACTTTTTACAAGCTTGTTGAGCCTCTGCTCCCGCTAGAAATTGTTTGTTTGAGTCTGCAGCATGTTCATGTGAAACCACGCCACCCTGCATCACTTTCTCCTCTTCTCTTTCTTCTCTCTGCATATTTAAGGTTTTCTGCTTTCATGTTCTTTTTTGCTGGGATTGAAGCCATCAGACACACAAGCCGAGCAGAGTTTATCTGAGCTGAATCAAAAATGGCACAGCCACAACCCAGTAACCACAAGATGATGTTGGCTTTTTAATTTTCTGCAAACCATAAATGTGTTACATTAGCACATTTCATAGTTATCATATCAAGGTTTCTAAAGTGTTAAATATTTAAGCTGACTTTGTCATCTGAAGGTGGAGGGGATAGTGGATGGCGTGTCAACATAGACTGTGTAAATTATGGACATAGTCCCCCATTGGTTTGTGGCCCCTTGTCTTGAAGCCTCAAGTTTGGTATTTTGGCTGAATTTTTGGAGCCAGAAGTTACCATATTTGGACGAGACGTTCGAGCTGTGGAAGAGCAAGGGTTGGATCTGACTCATAAAATCTGGCAACGTCTCGGAGACGGCTTGTCACTCTAGTGGCCCCTCTCCTAAATATGCAAATATGCACTGCAATATGCAAGTGGATCTTCACAGAATGTAATTGGTAGAGTTATAAAAAAAATCCCCTCCCATACAGTTTTCATGAATATTGCAGTTAGCTCTGGAGACCAAAACTGTTTTTAGTACCGAGCAGTAAAAATGTATTTCTAATGTAAAGTTGGGCATTTTAACAGGGTTTTACTCGATTTTGGAGCCAGCTGCAAGTGGCCATTCGATGAACTGCATTTCATATGTGCACTTCCATATTGGCTTCATTTTTCAGCCCCAGAGGTTGTCACCCGCAAGATGCCTGCCACAATGCAGACCACTGTTGGAAACCAACAAACAATGAAACTAGTTGTGTTTAAGCAATTTATCACTGTTTTTCCACAGGGATAGTTGTGATTGTTTTTTATAGACACATTTCTGTTTTTATATATTGTGCTCACAAAAACATTTTTTTTAAGACAAAACGTGATCATTTCCTAAACATAACCAAGTGTTTTTGTGCCTAAATCAAACCTACTGGATTGTTAAAACATTTTAACATATCCACTATACAATAATGTACAAATGTATTATATTTGAGGGTTGAGCGATCGGGTTGACAACCAAGGTGAAATAGTGAGTTTAGAGGCGCATCTTTCGACATGCTGGCTGCACTTGTACTTCTGTGCTGTACTTGTGAAGACACTGTGTTACATTCAGTCCCTGGATGCATTCCCTAAGCTTAACCATCACAATTACATAATGAACACAACCCCTCTCTTAGTTGTTATTTCCAACCTCAACCCCTAAAACCAAGTCTTAGCACTGAGATAAATGGTTAACCTTGTGGGGATCAGATCAAAAATTGTCCCCAGATGAAAGGCTAGTCTTGGAAATGTTATGAACACGCAGCATGCACGCACACGTCATTCCTCCGTAGCCTTCGCATATCAGATTTAAGGCAAATTTATGAGCCTGATTTAGCACAGAAGTAAATGCAGCAAAAAATGCCAAAATCAAAACAGTTAGTGGCCTGAAACTTGTGCATGCAACTCCAATGCATTTCAGATGTGTTTTATAAGCAGCAAAATGACACAGCTCTATAAGAATGTCATCAATTTAACTCTTTGTTTTGTGCTGACTAGGGTCAAAATCAGACACATTTCATCATTTTTGGGAATATTTCTCTCAGGTTATTAAACTCACCCCCACCACCCCCTCTTGCTCAACCACCCTGCTTCCTCCCTTCTCTCCTCCCTTCTGTTTCCCCCTGCTCCTCTTCATCACTTTTCTGCCCTCTGCTAAAAATATTCTCCATAATTTGCCTGATCTTCCACCTTCTCTTCCCCTCATTAAACAAGCTGGTGCTAAAGCCACCAGAAACCTGCTGTTTTAGTAATTTTGCTCTGTAAAGCTGCTCCCTCCTTCTCACCCTCTCCGTCTCATTCTTACTCTTCCTCCCTCCATCCATCCCTCCTTCCTTTCATTTCTCCCTCGCAGGGAGGCTTAGACTTGTTGGTCACAGGCCAGGGAAACTCTTTTCTCCCTGCAGGAGAAACAATTGGCTCCTTTCTCTCCGTCACCTCTCGCTGCGCTTATTTTCTCCTCCATCCCTCCTTCTCTTCATCAATTTTTTTTTCCGTGGGACAGGATTGAAGCGTTGTAACGTCTGCATCTTGTTCTGTCCTTTCTCCTCTCTCAACTTCTTGCTTCCCCCTTCTACTACTTTCCCTTTATCCAGCCATCTTCTCCCCTCACATACAGTTCTCCTCCTTTACTCTCTTATCCACTCACCCTTTCTTCCAGCTCTATTACAATTTGTCTTCCAACTTTCACCCCATCACACATTTTCCTTCTCCATCTCTGCCTCACTATTTCTTTGCCTTCCCTTTTCCTTCTCCTAGGATAAGGTTTGGGTTAAAATGCAATGCTTTTAATGAGCACTACAAGGGAGTGTCAAAAAACCCTATAAAGTTACTTATTATTAAACCTCAGGTTGGTTAATTCAAAGCCCCTTGTAAAACTATTAAAAAAATGCATTTTTCTTTTTTAGGAGTCAAATTAGATAAGATTGAAGGATTAAAAGTAACAGCGACCAAGGTGAGGCAGCTGGAGTTTAAGTTCTTATTCAAATTGTAAAAGCTTCCACAGTCTCTCACCTGGCTGTTAAAAATGATGGTGGGGAATAATATGACTCTTTCTTCTTCTCTCTCTCACTCTCACTTTACCCTTCTTCCCACCTCCAAAGACCTTCCTATTCCTCCATGACCTCTAATTATGTATCCTTTCTATCTTCATATCTTCTCATCTTAATAGCTTTATTCGTCATGGCCTTTTCATGCCCCATCCTATGTGTCCTACTCCTGTTGTTTCAACTCTGAGTGTCTCTTCCTCTACCCATCCCCTTTTCTGTAACCTGTCAGGGCTACAGGTTTAACTGCTGATATCCATTCATTCATTATTTTTGCTGTACTGTGGAGTTGCACTTTAACCTCACTATGAAAAGCCCGTCTCACCCTGGAGGCTGGCTGCTTTGTCTGCCTGTGTCTATTTAGGCTGGTTTTTGACAGGACGCCCACCACCCCCCACCCACCCCCCTAAAGAATCTTTCTCTGTGTCTTTCTCTTTATTTTTAATCCACTCCCTCTTGGCATGCCGCTGCTCCGTGTCTATTGAAGCTGAACTGAATGCAAGTGTCAGCGGGCCCAGTGGCTTTTTTATTAAGATGCATTATGGAGCATGCAAGCAGTTTGTATATGTGTGTGTGTGCGTGTGTGTGTGTGTATGTGTTTGCAGTTCTAAGTGCTGAGATGCAGGAGTTTCTGGCTCCTGCACGTGTGCACATATAAATGTGCATGAGTGTGTGTAAGTGTCTGCTCTGGGATGAGAGGAGGATGTGTGAGGAACAATGATGCTCTCTTCAACTCATGATGGCAGATTTGGAAGACACACACAAATGCTGGCACACATACACACAACTCTGGGAGACTCGGAGGAACAATGGGAACGGCCGTTCCTTTTATAGCAGTCGACAGGAGTGTAAGGGCTTCACTGCTGCCCCTGTCACTCCCAGGGACTGTGACATGAATTGTATGTGTGTGTGCGTGTGTTTGTGTGTGTTTGTTAGTGTGTCATCGAGCTGCAGCTGACGAGGGCGCTGACGTCCTTCTCCTGGAAATACTGCAGCGTCTTTACAGCTCGGCACAGGACCTTGAAGACGCTAACAGTCTCACTGGCTTTTTATTCTCCCTTACAAACACACACAGATAATTTATAAATACATTTTACACACAGAATCACCTCCTTGATATTGGCTGAGAGAAATGTGATGTTTTCTGCTTCACACCTGAACTCATAAGACCAAAGCTATAAAAGTATCCCAGACTTTTTGCACCTCACAATACCTTTTTGTGCACTACTGAAACAGGGAATTGCAGCAGAATATGGCAGGTTGTGTGCTGTTCAAAGCTTGTATATGTGCTTTTGTTCTTTTGTGTGTGTGTGTGTGTATCTCTGTGTGTGTTTACATACTGCAGGGTATGTGGGAGTTTATGTTCCTGCTCAGCTCTGTCCTGTTGTGTTGTGGCCTGGGAGCTGTGAGCTTATGAGAGCTCTCCTGTCTCCACGCCTTAGTAGCTCCATTATTCATAAAACTCTGTGCCAACAGCCTGGACGATTCTGTGTGTGTAGAGTTTGTGTGTATATCTTCATCTTTGTTGGTGTATGTGTGTGTGTGTTAGTGATTCAGCATGCTTTAAAGACAGTTGAGATGATGATAGTGAGTCAAAAAAAAAAGTCACCCTGTTTACATGGTTTCAAACACAAACATTTCGCAAAAAGGAGGCTCATACAAAAATTGCTGGGTCATGATGACTTTTCGTGGGCATACGTACAAACAGTGCATGAGAACAGCCTGAGACTGGAAAAGTCCATCAAACTGCAACTCCTGTCAGCAACAACCTGTTTATATTGGTTGTCAAATACTGAGGTTTTGACATGCTCCTTGGCATCTGACACCAACCCAGAAGGCACCCTTTAGTGTCTGCATAAGACGCACAGCAGTCTGTAGGTGAAACAAGCTGCATATGTGGTTAAAACTGTGAAATTGTCTCAATTAGCTTTTGGCAACAAAACTACTTAATTAGGTTTAGAAAAGATCATGACTTGGGTTAACATAAGTACGTTTATTACAGGGTAAGGGTTAGACATAATGTGATGTACATATGTAATGTGATGTAACCTCTGGGGCTAAAAAATGAAGCCATCTCAGAGGTGCCAGGAACTGCTGTTCGAACGGCCACTTGAGGCTGGCTCCTGAAGTTAAAAGTTCCATAAAGGTAATCACAACAGACCACCATGTTTTTTTTTTTAAAAAAAGGTCTCTATAGCTGATTTCAGCATTCATGACAATTGTACAGGTGGTGAAAACTCACCAATTTACATTTTAATAAGGCTTGAAGTTATGCATTATTACGGGTGTGGCCGTTATGAGTGACAGGCTGTCTGCGAGGTATCACCACAGTCAGTGAGTCAGATCAGTATCATAACAGTATAAACCTCTCATTTAAATATGTCAATCTCTGTCTCCAAAAAAAAACCCCAAGATGATGACAGCCGAAATGCTGAACTTAAGGCTTCTAACTTTAGTCCACAAACCCATGGTTGACATAATGGTAACTATGTCAGTTACTTTATACACTCTATGGAAGTGATGTATGCTTGTCATTAAGGTAACGTTTCGATAAAGTAAGTCAACATTGACTTTTATTTTCATATGGCACACAAACAGTGGTCTCCTGAGTAAAAGTTCTGTGTTTGTCCAACCAATCCCCCATCCAGACCACCTCTCAATGCAGATTTTTTGAAAGATTTAGTTGAAAGCCCACTGTGTCTCTTACAGACACTATAGGGTGCCTTGTTCATCCATACCAGATGCCAAAGGGCATTGGTTTTTGATTATCTGGGAGTGTTAACAGGCTGTCACCAACAAATTTAAATCAAGAATTCCCTCAGTTTCTGCATGAACATATGCATGATTAACCACCACTCCACATGCACACATGCATTTTATTACGATAAACAAAGCAAATCTGTGGCATTTTTAATGACCCACTTGTAGTTATTCTCATTAGACAGAAGTTCTTTAAAATATCCTCGAATCTTACGCATCACAAGCTTAGTTGGGATAATAGCAGCTGGGTGCAGGCTGTGTTCTGTCACCAGGAGTCAAAATGCAACTTGGTTCAGCCCATATATGGCTACAAAATTGGAAAAGTCTTATGGTTGCAGAGTGGACAATTTTGTCCACATGGCTTTCCTTAAGAATTACAAAGCGCCTCATTACTTAAGAACCACAAGAAATATAAAGAAAGACAACAACTGTTATTCAATTATACCAGATATTGCCCCAGTCATTGACAGACTGATCCAGTCTGATGGACAGTGATACAGGTTATTGTTAGGAGAAGAAGCAAAGACTGAAAGTGAAAAGGGAAAAGCAAACTGTCTGCTGTTACTGACTGAGCGCCAACTGTGAGGTGTAATATAATAAAGGGGACTGTTTCTACTGAAAGGCTTTATTGTCACGGCCGACCACAGAGTCCAAAGTACTGAAAGAGAGGTGTGTGTTAGCGTGTGTCTGTCCCGTGCGCACTTTTAACTACACAACATTCATATACGTGTAGGCTTAGAAACCAGTGACCTCATTCCTGCTCCTGCTGCGGTAGAGTTGTGGTTTACAACAACACACTCACAACTGAGGCACAAAGTTATTGGGGATTTTTCCGAAACAATAACATATCTGTCACTTTAAATCTGACTCCTGTTCTCAAATAACTTTTTAGAGGTTCTTTTTCTATACTCTGACCATGCTCAATTGACTCCAAGTCCCCATACACTCCAACTGAGATTATAGAAGACGTGTAAACAAGATTATAAAAAACAACATTTTGAAGTTTTGGATAATGTATAATGTTTTTGATCTACTACTGTGTAATTCAATGTTGACACCAATCCCATTACAAAGGCAAACTTTGCTTTGTGTTGCTTGGACTTTCTGTTGAGCACCGATGTTTTCATCCATTCAAACATCCATCCACGTCACTGTCGGCTCATTAGTGCTCCGCAATGAAGAGATCTCATCTGGTGACACCGTCTGCCAGTGTGGAGAGTGGGAGAGAGCGCAAGAGGGGGATGCCACTTTGAATTGGCAGAGCCACAGACATGGGGAGATTGTGCTTGGCTTGGCAGTGGACATGGCATATCTCTATCACACACGCACACACACACACACACACACACACACACACGCACACACACACACACACACACACACACACAGTCTTCATCCTCATGGTCAGTGTGTGTGTTTTGGATACTGTCCCTGAGCCTTTCTGTAATGTGAAGAGATTATAGTGGTGTTGCCATAATGGAGGCTGGCATTAACACCGCCTGGCAGGAGCATCAATCTGACCTGGACTAAATATACCTCAGACGCCAGGCCTTGTGTATGTGTGTGTGTGTGTGCGAGCGCGCAGGGGCATCCCTGGCACATGGAAACGTATGCTAGTAGTGTCCATTTCTAAATCCTCTCCCTTTCTGTCTCTATTTTTAGGTTTCTATGCCCATGTGTGATGTTTTTGCCCACTCTTGGATGTGAGAGTTGAACTCAGACGTCCTTCATGAGAAGAGTGGCAAATCTGCCAAGGGAGACTTCGGAAACCAAGGAGGGCATTATAAAAATTGCGTTGAATATCAAGGAAGCCTGGAAAAGACTGAAGCTCTGCTAAAGCAAACAGCAAGAGGGAGAATCTGTTCTGGGCTTGCAGAGCTGAGCTGGTCCTTAATCCTTGCCAAACAGGACTAAGCCCAAACCAGAACAAAGACAGGTGGATTGCGTCTAATATACAGAATCAGAGCCAGACTCTAAGAAAAGAAAATAAGAAGAACCTAGGTGGAATCTAGGCCAAAATCCAGCTGACAACTACAATAAGGTCACTTTGCAGACCGAAACCTTGGAGTTGAAAGGAAGGAAGTCATTCTAAACGTGCCAAGATGATGACCATGATGATGATGATGGCGGCCATGATGGTCACCTGCAGCTCTCTGTTCCTGCTCGGTCTGGCCGCCGCCCATGCTTCCTCCAGCACCATGACCCGCACTTCCTCTACATCTTCATCCTCCTCTTCCTCCCCCTCCTCCTCCTCCTCCTCTTCCTCCTCCTCACCACGCATGAAGCTCTCATACAAAGGTAAGAACCAAAGCATTGAGGCTGAGCGTTTGGGGGTTTGGTCATGTGAGTCTTTGTCTCTTCCTCTGCACAAGTATCTCACTCTGTGTACAGTACGTGTACATAAACACTTTCTCTGTTTCATGTGAGATTCTGCCATATCCCTTTTCAAAGTAAATAGTCCTGAACAGCAGCCAGCTGTAATTTGTGGTTGCTGTGATTCGCGCATACACACATGCACACACACAGCTTAAACACACAGTAGCACGGTTTTGTGTTTCATCTTGAGCATTGTAAGTTAGAAAAAGGCAGCTCAGTGCCCAACACAACCACATAAACCAAGGATGTGTTCCATCATTGAAAGCTGACAATTATAGCCTGAACTAACTCACCAAGGACGTGAGGCTGCTGAAGGCCGTCTGCCCGGCTAAGATACAATATGTGTTCTCTTTAATTTAGACTGAAGGTAACATGTAGCACTCAGGATGTAAAGTCAGCAGAATTATTTAGTTTTAGTTGACACATGAAGGACTGAATTTATTTCTAATGATCTCATGTATCAGTGAAATTACTTTTTATTTTATCTAAGTGACTTGTTACATAACCAGCATCACAGTCTGTTTATTCAAGCACCTTCATCATTTACACTATCAGGTCAAATACCAACAATTAGTCCTAAACGTCAACCTATCACGCTCTGGGTACCCCTCCAGCCTCAGTTGCAGAGATTCAGGGACAGCGTGTACTTGTTACACACATTATTTCTTTTCAAAATAACCTTCAGTTTTCACACGAGAGGAAAGCTCCACTCGTAAATGACTACAGTCTCTTTTTAAAATAAACTTAAACAGGTTAAACACTTAATTTTAAAGTTTACTTCCTTGGGTTAGGCAAGATAAGCACGCGGTTACCCAGAGGTAACTCTGCTCACAATGGGGTTTTTTGTCTCATCAGAAATAAAACAGTTTCTTATTTGGAGATAATTAAATTCTTATCTGCTTCTCATAACGCCTGACACATCACAAGTGCAGTTTGCTAGATATACTAGCACACTACATTGTCATTAAAATAACTCAACTGAATTTTTGTTTCGTCCAGGACACAAACGGTTGGCTACCAGGTGAAAGTCTTTAGTTTGTTTGACCTTAGTTTGATCCACCTTCACTCCTGCCAACCCTATGCAGACTTTCTCAGTTTTTATTTCGTGTTGGTATCTGACGCTAAGGGCTAGTAAGTAAACATCACTAATTCCTGAGTTGGAAGTGAGACTGCATTGGTTTATTTAAGAGTTTTCAGTTTTGTCTGACTAAAGAAATGCCATTTGTAATGAGCAAAGTAATAAGCAGGATAATGTGCAAGTAAGTGATCATCAAAATAACTCTTTGATGTGGTAAATTAAGTCCCAGAGGAACTCATTTTAGCTACCCTAGCAGGACAGATCAAGGATTGACAATTTAAGTGGTTAGTTGTCTGTCTGCTAGTATATGACATTCATATGTTAGCATTACAAACTAGAATAATGAACATAGTAACATGCTAAAATATCGTCTGTTGCATACTAAATGTTAGCTTGTCAGTGTAAATAATTCTATTAACACACTTCAGACAACAGGTGTCACCTTCGGTACAGTAGGTGTCTTCTTTGGGCCCCATTACCATCACAGCATGGTGGAACTGAAAATGGCACAGTAATAAAACGAGCAGTGGACCTACAGTCCCTGATGTCATGCAGGCGGTAGTTGGGTGGCGTCACGCTCTTAATAAAAGCTATAAATTCTCATTAGAACAATGGCAGACTAATAAAGCCATTTTAAAGTCTCAGCTGAGAAGCCCTTGGTCTAGTTTTCTTGAGCTCCTGGTTTAAGCACAGGCCAATAGGGGAGGATGCAGTCCCTTTATTTCTTCAGTTTCTTGGGCCAAGAACAGTTTTTTTTTTTCCACTGGCTTGGGGTAACTATTATAGCTTAAGTTTACAAATACAAGCTGAATTTTCCTGGGCACTTTTCCCCCAGAATCTCTCCTTGCCAGTTTGGAAACAGCAAGGACACTCAATTTTTCCATTGAAACTAATATAGTGTCATTACTGTCAGAGGAGTTTGTCCTGCCCGTTCACAAGTCACTGGCCCCGGGACACTGCCCAGAAATGTTAATCAAATGCTAAAATCTAATCTTCTGTATCAACCATATGACTTGTCGCAGCCCTGTGGCCAACTTACTGATTTGGATCTCGAGACTCTGATGACTCAAAGTTGTTTTGGTGTTAAAACTCTGATAACAAAGTCTTTTTTACGTCATTGTTAACAGTACTTGATATTTTATTCGTGGTGTACTGAAAAAGCAATAAGCATACAGATGATGGCTGTAAATTAGGTATTTGTTCTTATTTTGCCCAACTGTTGACAGCGCACTGTGAGTTGAAGTAGCTTGCTGTTTGCATATGCCAGGAGGAAGGCATGTTCAGCTCATATTGTTATCTTGCCTGAGTCACACCTAAATTGTCTTCAGAAACATGTTTCAGTGCACTGCTTAGTTATAATATGAGAGTTTGTGAACAGGAACTGGGTGATATACTGTTTCCTATATTGTGAAAAATGAAGGCTGAACAAAATTAAATTAAACAATTAAACGAAGCAGTGTTGATCATATATAAACCAAGATTCTATTGCTGCATTGCATTTTTTTCTCACTTCAAAATTTTTCACAGACATATTTTAGCTTTCTGTTTAACTATAACATGAGATTGTTTGTTACTAGTGCCAATTTCAAAAGTCTTTGCGTCTTTCGGGTTCATAGACAACCCAGTTTTGCAAGGAGACTGCCTTCCACTGGCAAAACACTTCTTTATGAGGTTCCACCTGTCTATAATCTCACATATCTCTGATTTCAGAGTTGCAGCAGTTTCATGGAGTACGGCGGTTCGAGCTTGAGCGTTCCTGCTGCTTCAGCGCTCTGCTTTTGGATGAAGAAAGAGGCCGCCTCTTCGTCGGGGCCAAGAACTTCCTGCTGTCGCTGTCATTAGATAATATCGCCAAGCAGGAACATAAGGTTGGTCAGAACCAAAGTACAACAAAACCCCCACAATAAAACAGAAACTATTTTTGTGGGACAAACAACATAAAATCTGGGGGTATGGAGGGTTGTTGATTACTTATGACTTGGCTATTACTTGCTGAGATTTCAACCCTTTTTAGACTTTGTTTTGATGAGCTGCTATGTCTTTAAAATTCTCATGAGCTCAGGGTGTTTGGTCTCCAAAAACAAAGGAGTATTATTCAATACTGAATGCTGCATTATCCATTGCAATACCCTATATAACCTAATCAAGAACTAAAGTACTTTTATTTGAACTGTGTTCTGATTAACCACCTTTGTGTCTGTTATTACAAAATTACTTTATTACTTAATTTGCCTTTACAACCATCTAGATCAAGGAGATTATATTGGCAAAGGATAGAAATCTGGGAGTGCTTTTTTATTTATAGCCACTGCCTTCTCTGACTCCTAAGTATTATTAGTTGCTGTTTGTCAAGCCACACATACTTTATGAGTTTGTTTTTAATGTGGACCCAAAGGCATGGAAGAAGGAGAAATATTCAAAACCATGGACACATTTTACCAACATGTTTCTTTTAGAACAACTGAATCATATTCTTGCACATATGAGACCACTCAAGTGAGCAGCTTCACATGTAAGAGGAGAAGAAAGAGAAATGTGTGATTAATAGAGAAAGGTAAAAAAAAATCAAAAAGGTAGACAAAGATAAAAAAAGAGCATTTTTCTAGTGATTAATATCTGAAGGACATAGTTTGATGGAAGCCTTTGCCTTTGGGGTAGATAATGGTCATAGCCAAGGCTCACTTACATGGACTACCATAAACACAATGGAATGGACAATATATATGTGCCCACTGGCAAAACATTTGTGCAGTCAAATGCATAGAGAGACACAAAAACATTGATACACTAACAAAATACAGCCCGCTATAAACATCTGTTCACAGCTGTTTGGAGTAAATTGCATGCTTGGTGTGTTAGATGTGAAGCTTCTGTTGGTTTTAGGTATAGGGGCGAGTTTGATTTATGACCTGGGTGTGCAGATTCACCATATCTAAAGCTGTTTTTCATCGTCCTCTACAATAAAAATGGAGGATGAGGATAGAGGGGAAAGTAGCAGATGGGAAAGGATGGAAGAGCGAGGATCATAAGGAAATGAAGTGAAGATGGTCAAAAGTGAGAGAGGCTAAAAGAAAGCCAGATGCTAAAGGGCATATTATTAATTTAGGGGGAACAAGGCTTCTTGTTAATGATGCTTCAAAGTTACATTTTCCAAAATTTGATGCAAGCAGGCCTAAAGTTAGGAAATTAATCCAGATAATGACTTCAGAGTTCAGCGACAGGATCATCTGACCTTTGCCTGTTGTGTTTCAGATCTATTGGCCTGCTCCCGTCGACTGGAGGGAGGAGTGTAACTGGGCTGGCAAGGATATCACTGTAAGTCAACCGCAATCAAGCATCATAGTTGTACTAGTGCCTTAAGTATTCTGAAACAGAAAATGTGGAGCTCACACTTTTTTTGTCCAAAGTAAAAAGAGTTATTTTGAACTTGTCAGGTAAACAGAGTGACTGTATAAACCATAATGCATTACATAACATCCTTTTTAAAAGCACTCCTACAAGGCTCCACGTGGAGGAGGTAAATGTCCATCCCTACCCAGCACAACACAATGCTACCTTTTAATCCACTGGAGTCATGGGAGTCATCACAAGACAGAAACACCACATTTAAACAAATAACACGTAATAATAGGTGTGACACTCCTACTTTGGACCTGCCCTGTGGTAAGATTGCTTCCTCAAAATCTGTTTGTTTAAAACGCTATCTGTATTCTGACTGATACTGAGCGAGTCAAAGAGATTTGTCTTTTCCACTGCAGTTTACAATCAGTGCCTTAGCAAGCATTCTGTGGCTTTATGCAGTAAACAAATTTCTTTAACGTCATGTACTGTAAATGAGAAGCTTCAGTTTTGTTTAGGAATTAGATAAACCCAGTTAGCACAGCTAGATTCCTAAGAAACCTGATTTCTTGGCCATGTATACACATTACATAGATTAGCCTAGAGTTTTTACACGTGAGCATGCACAACACAGAGGGGAAGTATTGCTCTGACAGCAATGCAACGGGATAGAAGGAAAGACTGGAAGTGGCACTTCAGTTTACAGTTTACCTAAAATTATGATTTCAACTGAAATTGACACTTTGTAGCTTCTTGAGGTCAATGATATGTCTGTCTCCTTAAGTCAGTGTCACAACTGAACCAACTTTTTCTCATTCCCAACTCATCAAATACTGATGTGTGGTGAGTAGCTCCTCAAGTCACAATATGGCACACGAGGTATCCCTTCTGCATTCCGTATTTATGCTCCTGAGTGTGATGGCTTCCTGGTCCTATGTTGCCCAGCTTAAAAAAATCTTAATATGACACATTAAGGACACTTTTCAAAGAGCTTAATGTTCTCAGCAATGTTTGTACCCTTAGTCAAATATTTAGTATGTATTTCCTTGGGTCACTATGTTGACCAGTAAACTGTAAAACTACAGTTTATACTTTTTAAAACCTATGCCCTCAGAATTGTAGGCAGGACAGTTTTTTTCTTTACTTTAGACATTAGTATCTCAACAGTGGCTGTACAGATTTTTACCTTTCAAACTGCATTAGAAACATCTATTTGTTTATAACCCTACTGTGTCTAAACATTTGTTAGGTTACATAAGATTTCAGTGTATCCTTAGACTTTCTTTAACAAGGAAGGCATGATTGAAGTTAAAACTGTCCTTTTCAGGACTAACACACTAACAACATTAAAGAAAATTATGATCCAACACACGTCACAAGATCAGAACCTTTAAAAATGCTAATTGTGAAATCATAAACCAAAGGTCACATGGTTTCCTGTGTGCTTGTCAATGCAGTGTGTGCAGGAAGGGACCCGGTTGGCAGTGTATGACAGCTACAGGTTGTTAGGATTAAAGTCAGTACTCTCGGGACTATTTCGTAGGCCACCCTGCTACCTCCCTCTGTGTTTTTATTGTCTGACAAAAAGTTAAAAAATCAAGAATTTCTATTTTGATCTGCAGAAGAAAAACATTTAGTTTCTAAGAATATTTCAAGTAAATACTGTATGTGATGATTATGTGTCTAAATGTGATGTATATGGATGAAGTCTGGGCAGATTAGGCTCTGCTTCACTGACCAACATGTAGAGGCCACCAAGAGCATATAGACCACCCAGGATTACATCACACACAATTAGCTTACTCATATATGTGTGTGTGTGGGTGTGTGTGTGTGTGCGTGTCTGTGTGTCTCAGCGTGTACATGTGTGTTTTAAACAGTAACTTCCCATCAATGTGTGCTGACATGCCACAAATCTGCCTATATATACTGTATTCATGTGTTTAACAGCGTGTGTATTCATTTGGTCATGTATGTTTAAGTGTCCTGTGTGTGTGCCGGTCAGTCTTTGTGTGTGTGTGTGTGTAAAACAAACCCTTCATCAGTGTGATTACACAGCTGTAGCAGACAGACAACGAGCTCTATTCATTCAAAACTCCAGGCTCCAGTTTCACCTGACCAGGAGTCTGTCTGTGTGTCTGCGCGCGCGTGTGTGTGTGTGTGTGTGTTCAGGTTTCTGTGTGTATGTGTGTTTGAAAAATAGAGTCACAGAGGAGACAGGGAGTTGTGGAGAGAATTAGTAAAATTGCTCCAGAGGAAGAAGTGAAGGGGAGGGTGGAGGGAGAAATAAGATAAGAAAATAAAAGAAAAATTGGGGGGATTTTGAAGACAAATGTTGCATTGAAAGGACTTTTCCCCTAGTCAGTTGTTATCCCTGCCTTTCTGGCCTTAAAATGTTATTTCTATTCTTTGTTAAACACTCACTCCCTTCTTTTTCCTTTTGACTTTTAGTATCTTTGTGAACACTCACCCACACACTGAGAACTGAACTGACCTCACACCGTTGACCCTAATTACAGAGAAGTGTGTTTCTCTGTGTGAGCAGGCCAACATCTCTCTCCCCCACTGGATCTCTTCTCTCCTACTTCCCTCTCTCTCTCAGTCCTCCCCTCTTCCCGTGCTCTCTCTGTATCTCATATTAGTTGCTCTCTGGGAACCAAAAGTTTCTCATGTTGTTTGCGACCCCCCTCACTTTGATCATCATTTCGATGTACTCATTAATGGAATTACACTACACTGTGATAACTTAATATCACAATATTAGTCTCTTTTAGAGTTGTCTTCATGACACAGGGATGATGCCTTAGTAAACACCACAGAGATTTAATCTGGGGTTGGTTGCTTCTACTTTGGTACTCCATTGAACAAGATTCGGAAGTGGGAAGCCAGTGAGGGATCTGAACACTGCAGTAATGAATGAATGATGTGTTTCAAATCATCTGAGATGTGGACTGTGCTTCAGCTGAAATCAGGCTAACTTCTGCTTGACCGGGTCAATATTGCGGGGGATAGCGTGAACTTTTGTGAGTTTACTCTTACTTTTTTGTCTTAGAACTATTTTGTGGTACTCGCTATATTCAGTTACTCACTACATGTGCTGCCAATTGTTTTAGACTCTAATGTCCACAATCTACTGTTTAAAAACAAATTTTATACAGATTTAAGCATAAGAGCCCAAGGCTTTTCCACAGCTGATCCCTTGGTAACCTCATGGTGATGACAAGAAGTCATTGCACACCCCTTTAAAACCATAGTTTTTCATTTTAACCCTTTTTTCTTCAGAGCCAGACTATAAGTTTCCCCTGTTTCCAGTCTTTAAATTGTGCTATGCTATGTTAAGCTAAGCATCTATTGGCTGTAGTTTCATATTTAATGGAAAATCATGAGTTTGGTTTCATTCTTCTTATCTTAGCAGAAAAGCAATATGTCAAACAGTTCCTTTGAGAGTAGAAAAAGTTTGCAGCATTTTCTGATATACAGGTTACATTCTTTTGTATAACATAAATTTGAATAAATTATCTACAATGCCAGCTATCTCAAAAATGAGTTTTTGAGCAGATTAGTTACACACTGTCACAGTAGCTTAACATACACACACAACATTTGGAGGACTTAACAAGTAGCCCACATAAAGACAAGTAATAAACACTCCATCACTCACACACGCCCATAGACCACAGAAAAGCCACCTAACATGCACACAGACACACTAACAAAAACACAGACACATGCACATAAACACAGTCAGACAGTGGCAGTAAACAGTTGACAGTTCACCCAGACACTCAGTCTGACTCAGCACTCTGTCTGTAGAGCTGGAGCCATATTTAAAACCTACAAACGTGATGGATTGTGTTTATGCTGTCATGTTAGCAACAGTTACGAGAAGATCACTGGTTAAATACCATTGAAAGACTGGGACATTGTAGAAAAAGAGGTTAATGTTTAGGTTGAGCAACAATGAATGCTTAAAGGCTTGAAACTTGCCTAAGAAACACCTGCACTGGTAATTTGTTGAAATTGCTTAAATTAACTAAAACCCTTCTTGACACATAAATTGTCTTTTTTCTTGTCAAGTCCTGTGCACAATGACCCTGTCACCAATGTTCATATGTCTAAGCAGCTTTACATTTTTACGCTCAGTTGCAAAGCAGGAATTGCTCAACAAGGGATACATGGATGGATGGGAGTCCAAAGCATTTGACACCAGTGCTTACTTTGTGTCCTGCCCTCTGCAGCAGTCAGTATTGGTTTCTCTTATGGTATGCAGATGATTGTTGCCTATCTTGAAAACAGGACTTAAAATGCTAACATGCTCAAAATGACAATGCTAACATGCATGTGTTATATAGTTTAGTGTGTAAGCATGTCAATAGCTGCTAATTAGTGTTAAATGCAGCTGTGGCTGATGGGAATATAATGTATATCAGGTTTGCAAGTCCAGTCATCAGAGTTATGTACATTCAAACTTCACAAAAGCGAGCTCAAGGTATATAGACATAAAAATAAGTTAGTTCATACAGTTTGATTTTGAACTAAATCTAAAAAAATTACCTACTTTTTGTTCATTTCTTCCATTTTTTTAACAGAAATCTTGTAATCATCATTTACTTGCATATTTCCCAAGCTTCAACTTAATGTGTTGTTTCAGATTTGTCACCAAAGTGACTGACTTTTAGACCCAGCGGGCACAATTTGCATAAAAAAGTGATTTTTTTTTTCTGCTGAAAACTGCAACTTACTGATTTGTTCTTAAAATTCCTTACAATATCCATATGCACAGGCTTCAGCAATAGTCTACAGATGAACTGTCTACCGCTATTGAGCTGTGCCGTGTCGGCATGCCTGGTGTCGTAAATACTCGGGTGCCATAAAATAAGTGTTTATAAATGTCAGTTCACCATTCACTAAAAAGTCCACTTTCAGAGCAATTTAACGTAATAGTGCCATTCATAAATCAGTGTTTGACGATTTTAAATTTTTGACCTGATGATGGTGGTTGCCAAACAATTCATCCTCAGGAGGACATTCATACTAAATTTTATGGTAATTGCATCCAACAGACATTTCCCTGAAACCCAAAAATTTCCTGCTCATGGTGGCAGAAAAGTGAGGGATCACAGAGTCTTGAGGATTTTTACCTCTGCAAACAAAGACTGCTGTACAAAATGTCAGTGCGATCTTCTTAATAGTTTCCAAGATATTTCTGACTTGACTATTGTAGCCAAATAACAAACAAACTTTCTCACTTATAGAGAAGAAGTCCCCTAGACCCATGTTCTCAACCCTTAACCACTAAATGAAGGAGCTTGGTGGCCATCAAATGTCTAAATGTGAAGCAGCATGTTCCTGAAAAACACCAAGCATAATTATTTGACTTTTGTGTAGAATTACTGATTAGATCAGTGTAGATCATCACTGTTAGATTCACTTTACACACACTTACTCAAACAATTGAAAAAAAAAATATAACACCACTATGCTTTGATAGGTTCCTTAGTGATATTATAGCTGTACAGTCTGTAGAAGGTCAGAATCCATAAATTAGTCTGTTAGAGGAATATGTCAGACAAATGCCAGTGCTGCTCTATTGTCTGTTCAGAAGAAGCAATCAAAGGCATTCCTGGGATATTACACTGTGCGTGTTCTGTGTGTCTAATGGCTGTCTACTGTGCGGCATCGTTTTGTGTGTTCAGTCAAAGGCTCTCAGCCATTAACTTTATTAAAGTTTGCTGGACCACTGGGACTCTTTGCTCTCAGACACAACCAAAGCAGAGAAAGATAAACAGTAGCTCTTTTTCTGTCTAAACTTTTATAATGAGGCTATAGAAATAGCTGAGAATGTGCATTCAGAGAGGTTGAAAAAATGTCGGCACCAGATAAATTTGAAAAAAAATGAGGGAGGCTGTTCTTCAATATAAGCAACTTTTGGTCAAATAAGATTATGACAAATAATATACACCCAGCCTATAAGTAATGACATTTAGTTTGACACTTAAAACTTGACGCAAGTTTGGCAGAAAAAATGCCTTAGACATCCAATTACTTTGTTTTAGGATCATAAATAAAGGATTGCAATATTAAGTAAATAGTACTTTTCCTTTGGACTTTATATCTCATTATATTATCCTCAAATAAAACCTAATTAATGTGAGTCAGATGGTGCTGGGCAGAAGTTGCAGATAATAGCTGAATAATAAATAATAGATTGGGTTAATCATTTCTAGAATAGAGAGGATAAAGGGAGAAAAGAAGAAAAAGATGTCCGCTGAGGACAATACAGCTCTACAAGACGTGAATGCAGAAGACCTAAAGCTGAGGCCGCAGTGAGGTCACAGCCGGCGTTTTGCTCACTGTTTCAACTAATGAGTCAGTGGTAGGTCAAAGGTTGTCCAGTCAACCCTTTAAAACCCACACCCACCCACCCACACCCACCTACACACACACACACACACACACAAACACACACACACACACAAACACACACCAACGAAATGTGATGGCGGGCATAATTTACCTCCCTTGTTCTCCTCCTTCCTCTCTGAACTTTTCAGGGTCTTTCAAGTGGCTTCACTCTTCTTACCTTTTCTTTTCCTCTTCGTCTCTCTCTGTCTTTTGTCACATCAAAGAATGACTTTGTCAAACTACCGGTCCGCTGACTCCCTCACCTTTCTCTGCCCTCTGACGCACACACACACACACACGCACACACACACAGACACGCACACACACACGCACTAAAAGCTTAAGATGCAATGAGAGTGTCATTGAAGAGGAGGTTTTTCTTCAGCTACACACATGGGAATAGTAACAAAAAGATGCTTTATCGGGGGAACGTAGGTGTGTGGAAGCTGGTGAGTGTGTTCATTTATTGTGTAAACATGTGTGTAAGCCCGAGGATGAGGGAAAAAGTGAAGTGTAAGTACCCCTTTCTTTCAAGGGAAACAGAGGTCTCCTGTGTTTGTCAACAGCTTAATCGGCCTGTCAATTGGTTTAACACCTTCACATGTGCGCACAAACACAAACACACACACACACACACACACACACACACACACACACACACACACACACACACACACACGGAAGCATGTATGCAATCACACACTAACAACTCCAACTCTAACCCCCTAGTGGTTTTCAAAGGCAGAAAAGAAGGTCTTTGTTCTAAACCACTGAGGGTTGTTTGTGTGTGTGCGTGTGTGTGCGTGCGTGTGTGTGTGTGTGTGTGCGAGGTCTAATGAGCCACGATTCCGCTTGCCGCTGCTTTCACAACCTGGCCTGTCTGTCTGTCACCCTCGGGTGAGAGTGAAAGACAGAACTGTTAGATAAAGAAAGACATTTGATTAAAGGAAAGAGTAGAGGTGTAGATAACCAAGAGATTGAGAAACAAAAAAAGAAAGAAAGAAAAATATACCATAGACCTCCATTCATCCATTCATAATTCAGTCTTGATTTTGAAGGAAATTTGGTTTGCAACTAGCCATTAAACACAAAGTTCACAGAAATGCACCAATGACAACAAATCCTATGCATCAAACCATAAAGTGATATAAAATATAAAAATGGAATTATTAAGAAAAGATCCAGAGAAGCCAAGACATTTTTGCTATCATCAGGGAGATTAATACCAGATCCAGAGAATGTAAAGTACAAGGTCATTTAGGCACAAATGTTCTTGGAGTGAAGTCAAAATAATAACAAAGATTAACAAATGAAATATGGATAAATCTGCAGACTTTGTAGGCAGGATGATTGTTCATTAACGGTCAGCTATGTTTTGATAAACCTCTTCTCCAGTAGCCCCCTGGGGTCCAACAGTGGCTGTAACTTGATCGACAGACAGATGTTACAGTAGCCCGTCTGGGGAAAAATAGACGGAGAGAAAGGGAAGGATTCAGATGTGAGAGCCAGTGTGTGTGTGTGTGTGTGTGTGTGTGTGTGTGTGTGTGTGTGCGTATGTGTCTGTGTGTGTTTACAGTAGTTTATAAAGACAGCAAGATTTTATTTGGGCCTATAAGAGTAGTTTCATAGGAAACTGACTGGTTTTGTAATGATAATTCAGACATTTGAAGGCATCATATTAGTTCATGATATATTACAGAGCCCGGGGGCCAATTGGCCACTGGTAATCATGGTGGTAATAACAATAATCATTCATGTTCTCTGCACTTAAGGGGTAGTTAAAAAGCAGGTCAGTCACTTCAAAGCGTGGTGAATGCTTACCATCCAGTCTATAAGTGTACAGTAAATCTTTTCTCCAGCTGTCTCCTGAGAGCCAGCTGACTGTAACCTGACTCTGAGATGGACAGATGTGGCAGCGGGTCAATAACCTGCTGTCTACATCAGAAGAGAGAGGAACAGACAGAAAGGGATAAAGATACTAAAATCAATGATGTGAAGAGGGATAAAGGAGAAAAAGAAATAAAAATGGTAGGAAAAGTGGCCTGTTGTTAAAAGTGAGATAATTTTTTGTTAAATTTCTACTCTTGGTTGACATCAGCTTGCTGATAAAACAAGATGTAAACACAAATTTTAAGCAAGTATGTTGTTATCTAAGAGATGGTCTTACATTTTTTGGATATACGCTTTGTTTTTTTGTCAAGCGTTAGATGGGAAGATTCATACCGCTCTCACTACTGCATACCTAATGCTACTGCCACCAGCTGATTGGCTCAGGATAAAGACTGGAAGCAGTCGGAAACAGTAAGCCGAGCTACTTTTGTAGGGAACAAAATCTGCCCACCAGCAACCCTGAAGCTCATAGTCTAACATGTTATATCTCTTTTGTTTATTCCATACAAATACTGAAGTGTAAAAATGACACATGGTGGATTTTGCTATGGGTTTCATAGCCTAACAAAGCCAAGCTAAGCAACTCCTGGTGGAAGCTAACTGCTTTTATAGGCTTATTATCTAACTTTTTGCCAAAATTGCTTTAAAAGAAAGGTCTAATTTATTTATTTATTTATTGTATTTTGCCCATTGTGGTTCAGCTGTTGATTCACTTAACTGAGATTTACTAGTGTGAATGTTTAAAATATGCCAGCATATGTCCAATCCAAGCATAGTGCACACCTCAGGGGTTGAAAACTAACATAACCCTCAAGCCTGAACTGTGGTCCTACAGTGCCCATTTTATCTTATGCTTCGGATATGTCCTGTTGCTGACTAACAACCAAGCTGAGATGAATTCCTGAGATCAGGCATCTGAGATATTTATCAATAAACACATGTGAAATCATAGATGTATGAAAATTTGGATGGATATGTTCATATTTGGATTGGTTTAGTTCAGTAGCCTCCATAAACCACAATACTAGAATGTAGTTTACAAGCAACTTATTTCATTAAGCAGGAAGTATTTCCCTTTGGGTTGTCCTCTTGTTCCATCTGTTTGGCATGAAAACAGTACATGATAGCTAAGACAATCTTATGCTCAGTGTTTCACACCCACTGTGAGGCAAAAACTGTCTTTCTTGTACTGTGTAAGTTGTTATATGTCAACTGAATCACAGTTTCTGGTGCTTATTGTACATCTTAATGTTGTGTGCACAAACATGGATGTCCATAAGATCGTTTTATCTTTTGCAGAAACACATTGTAGGCATGTGTGTGTACAGCGGGGACACAAAGTCTGTCGAGTCCCCAGCTCCACCTCCAACACACTGTTGTGACAGTGTTGTCATAGGCATACAGGGAGATAGGAGCTATGTGAGGAATGTACATCACTAAACCAAAAGAAAGAGAGAGAGTCCAAGTTGTATAGTCGGTCTTAGATTTATGGTGTTTTCCTCTTGTGTTGTCAAGTCAACTTGTATTTATACTTTAAAACTGGGCCACAGCTAACTGAGATCAGGTCCATGGTATTTTTTGGGGGATTTCTTATGTTTTAGTGACCTAAATCTTTCTACCAATATTTTTCGGACCATAGACCATAGATGTGACCATTTTAGGCGAATGAATGTAAATAGAAAGATTAAATATTTCCTTATTCAAATTTTATTACTGCAGGTCTGAAATGCCCCGAAACAGCATTTACATCATGCATGAAGGAAAAAAAAGATCCAAATCCATGAAGAGTTTTTTTTTTACCAAAAGACTAGCTTTTGAATTGCAATTTATAGCTAAATTGAAATTGGGTTTCTTTGTGTGTCTCTCAGTCCGACTGTGTGAACTATGTGAAGATCGTGCACCACTATAACCGCACCCACTTGTACGCCTGTGGAACTGGGGCCTTCCACCCTACCTGTGCCTTTGTGGAGGTGGGACACAGGATGGAGGTAGGGACAACACACAGAAAAATCAACATAAACACACACACACACACACACACACACACACACACACACACACACACACACACAACTTAACTACAGGATTACAAACTTCATTTTTCCTTGTTTGAGAGCATCATAAAATTTAGCATAAAAAAAGGATATTATGCAGTAAATAACCTGAGAATGCAACTACCTTCTGTATTTGTCCTCACTCAAACTTAAACAGACATACACACAAACTGTGTTCAGATGCCTGAAAATGTGAGCCCAAGTCTTCTGCCAACCTTTTCATTACAAGTGAGAACATAATCCTAACAAACTGCAGGAAAGAACCTCAAAACACAAGATTTATGTCTATAAAGAGATGAATGTTGACATCTGATATCCTGCAGTTGCTCACACTTGGAAAGCTTAGCATAGCAAAACTGACTCAAGCAAGCTGGAGTCTGATACTGACACTGTAAAAAAGGTAAATTATGGCTAAGAGGGCAGATAAATCCATCATGCTCTCAAGTTCAAATTTGTTTCAAGTCCCTTGCAATGCCAAAGTCTCCTGAAAAGTCAACCCAAAATTTATTCTATGATTTTGACAAAAGAAAAACAATGTATGCTTTGGTGATCACACTTTAAAATAATTGATCTCTTTCCTTTCTCTCCATGAGGACCATGTGTTCAGGATTGACCCCTCGAAGGTGGAGGACGGGAAAGGGAAGAGTCCGTATGATCCACGCCATAATGCTGCATCTGTACTCGTCGGTAACTAAACCTATGCACATTAATATGAGCTGACTATCCATTCACTATACATTTTTACTTAAATCCATTTGAACCATATATTTGTTGTGTTCCTTTTTGAACTATTCTATTATTACTGAATAATTTTGTCTCCTAGGTGATGAGCTATATGCAGGCGTGGCCACAGACTTAATGGGACGGGACTTTACTATCTTCAGAAGCCTGGGAAAACGCCCCTCCATCCGTACTGAACAGCATGACTCCCGCTGGCTTAATGGTCTGTTTGTGTGTTTATGTTTCAGTGCAGACAAAGTTATATTGAGAACTTACAACTTGTTTGAGAAACTCACGTTTCCTCTTCGTTTTTGTCTACCAGAACCAAAGTTTGTTGGTTCCTTTTGGGTCCCAGAAAGTGAAAACCCTGATGACGACAAGGTGTTTTTCTTCTTTCGTGAGACGGCGGTTGAGGCCCAGGGTCTGGGAAAGTCCACCTACTCCCGCATAGGACAGCTCTGCAGGGTGAGCGATTGCTTTAATACTCAAGTCCAGCATTTAATTAAAGTGGGTGACTGGGGTCTGGTGCCCAATTTAAAACATTGCTCTCTTCTCTCACACTTTTGAGTGTAATATCCTGACACTTTACATTTTTTCCTTGAATCAGAATGACATGGGCGGTCAGCGAAGTCTGGTGAACAAGTGGACGACATTCCTCAAGACCCGTCTAATCTGCTCAGTGCCAGGGGCCGACGGCAGCGACACGTACTTTGACGAGCTGCGTAAGTTCACTGTGCACACAGGAAGAATCTGTACCTTATAAACTCATTAAAATAATGTTGGAAAAAAAACATGGTTTAGCATATTTGGTGTTTTAAGTGAAGGCCCTGCAAAATACTCAAGTAAAAGTCATCATGTGTGTCTTTTTGAGCTTGGAGAAAGCACAGTTTTGACATCACCATGTGGAGGTAGGTTAACAGACCTCTGGCCACAACAGATGTCCCACTGTTGTGTGAATTCACAAATCCAACAACACAGTGGTTAAACTGGTCTAGGTTTCTATTTCCTGTCCTATTTTTCAGAAGTTAGAAAAAGCAAAACAAACAGTTAAAGTTTTGGCTGGTTTTCCAACCTCACTTTTTTTTTTTCTTAAACTCAGAAGCATGTCTGTGGGTGCAAAGGGAGAGAAAGTCAAGGAAAGCATAATAAATTAACCAAAATTTCTGACCCCAATTGTAGATTACCATTCAGACCCACATTCCTGCAGACTTGGAGAAAGCATGAGTGAGAGATTAATTGGTAATAGATTCTGGCCTGATCCGAAGCCAGTGTTTTTGCTGTGGGTTCAGACTGAGTTGCAGCCTTGTCTCTGGTGAGTCTTCGTATGACAAAAAGCAACAATGTGATTGACTAGACAGGATCCAGAAGCAAGGCTACATTTCTAAAGCATGGGTTGTGGGCAGAGGAAATATTTCATGATAAAGAAGGCATAATTACACTCTACTCTGATTGTTCCACAAACATCTGGTGCCAGTTCAACTGAGCTATTTTCTCATAAATATTCACAATGGAGAGATAAAACTGCTTTAACCGTTATGCAACCTATATGACTTCATACAATTAAAAAAATTGGGAGGAAGTGGAAGTTAGCATTTATTATTAACTAGCTTAAAACTGATGAGCTGGCAGGGATGACGTAATTTTAGGCCAACACAGAAGTTAGCTTTGCCCTAGTTCCCTTGTCAAAAAGCCAATGGGATTTTCACATTGAATTTTGGATTATTGCAGAAAATAAACTCTGGCTAAAGTTTGATACTTGCATGCTTTGTTCAGCAAGATAATCTTAACAAATAAAAACTACTTTTATGATTTTTGAAACAAACAGCAGAAGTAAAAAGCTACTGTTTCATGTAGCCACTTGATAGCACCTGCCTTTTTAAGGCATTCAAAGGCTTCAAAATGTATGGATGAGGCATTTTCTGATATATTTTATGTCGTAGAACAAAACATTGAAGTCTCTTAATGTTTGTCATAAGATGCAGAGCAGGTGGAACCAAATGCAGAAGATGACAGGCTCAGGCAGATAACAGGAACTCAAAAAGATAACTATTTATTTCAAGGAAAAAGCAACTGAACATTACACGACCAAATCAAGGATCCAACGAAGACTAAACTGAAAACCAGAACTTATATACAAACTACGCTGATGTGGCAGTAAGCTGATTGGCTGGAAGAAACTGAGGAGCAGGGAGGGACTAACGAGGCTGATGCAGGGCAGGTATGTAGATGGGTAAATGAGGGAAAGACAGCAAAGGAACACAGGAAGGGGAAAACACAGTAAAAACAAAGTAAAAGACCAAGTAAAAACAAAGACAGACAAACTAATGAAGGCAACTTAAATGAGTCTTAAACAGACACTTAGTCCAATCTTCCCAAAAGTCTGAAAGAATAAGGGCACAGCAGACTGTGACAATATTTACCACAGACCTTATTTTAGGCAACTAACCAAAAACCCATTAAAAAAACCTTTGACTTCAAGGCAAGGGAACCAGTTACAAAATGCTAATGTATTTACAGGTTTTAGGACACATTTCTGCACCACTCCATTTACAAATTAGCCATAAGAAGTTGTGTTTTTCTACCTCTATCTCAAATGAGGGATCCATTTATTCATGTTTTTTTGGCGCTGGTAATGTATGTAAAATAAAAAATCAAGTAAAATCAAAAAACATCCCTCTTCAAATGCCATGACCTTGAGAAAACATTGCTTTAGTCAAAAATGATGCGTTCTTTTATTATAAACAACACATGTCAGTGTCGAGTCTCACAAAGAGAACACACCAAACCTGCAGTCATGTGGTTTGCACAGCAGCTGCAGCCTCTCCCAAGATGTTTTGGATTGATCTCTGACCATATCTGTGGGCCATATTATGATCTGTCTTTGTGATTATCTCTTGACAGAGTGAAAGGTGAGCTAAGTGGAAGAATTTGTCCAAATCCTAACCCTATCTTAGGCTAGATCTGTCAATCACATTCCTTCAAATGAATAATGAGTCGCTTATCTCTTTACCAAGACCTTTCTGACCATACTTTAGGCCAAATCTTTAGAAAGGACCTCCCTGTTGAAAACACCACATATTTTATTCTTTATCAGCAAGGACAAATGCAACTTGTTTGTTGCAGACACCAACCTGAATTGTTAAAAAGATGTTTAAATCAAACTAAATGGAAAAAATAAACTTTAAAAACTGACGCTGGAAGCTGCAGGCTGGTGGATTTTGTTCCATGTCATGACTGAGTTATTACTGAAACCCCACTTTAAAGCAGACAAGGCTGTAGGGCTTTGCTTATCTTTCTTTCAACCTTTGACCCCTGGACTACCACCACCTGACCTGAGTGTGTGTTTGTGTCCGTCCTCAGGCGATGTGTTCCTGCTGCAAACGAGAGACAGAAAGAACCCTCTGGTCTACACTGTCTTCTCCACTTCCAGGTCAGAGTCCATTCATTATATGTGTGTATGTGTTTGTATGTGTGTGTGTGTGTTTAAGTGTGTGTGTTCTGATGTGTCTAACCCAGCTCCCCCTGTCCCCCAGCAGCAGTGTATTTAAAGGCTCAGCTGTGTGTCTCTACTCCATGAATGACATCCGGAGGGCCTTCCTGGGGCCCTTCGCTCACAAAGAGGGGCCAAACTACCAGTGGGTCCCCTTCCAGGGAAAAGTCCCCTATCCACGCCCAGGAATGGTATGTCAATAACTGTGAAGACTCACCCATAGAGTAGTGTTGAAGTTTCCAAACTTTGTGAAAAGTACAGTTGCTGAAGCTCTGAGGTACTCGTACTTTACTGGTTATTTCCATTTTATGCTACTACATTTTAGAGGGAAATATAGTCAGTTTGACTTATTTACAACACTCAACACATACATTCAACACTCATAGTGTACTACATTTTCATGGCAGCTATAGTTTCACATAGTTATTGTCTGAATGGAGCCATTCGTAAGTAAACCACTAAATGTGAAATCGTTACCTAGATCAAATGATAAATGCAAGAACTTCACTTGTAATGGAGTACTTTAACATCATGGTGTTGCTGCAGTACTTATATGTGAGTCTTATGTGTGAATAGATTTAGGAATTTTTGCTACCTGCTTTCTAATATTTCCATTTGGGGCACTGAAATATAAACTTGTATCAATATGCCTACATTAATCACATGAAATCATCTTTGTGATAAAAGGCACTTCCTAGACTTGCAGTATCAGACCTAATTTCATCCAAAAGCTTTCCACAGTCCTCCCAATCAATATGTGCTTATTAGGGCTCTTACGTTCTACTAAGCACACAAGAGTAGCGTCAGCAGGATTTGTTATGCAGAGCTTCAGCTGTTACTGCCACAGCAGAACAATCCCCATTGTATGACTGCAGAATAGTAATTGTATTTGGCCTACAGTAAACCCTCTCTCACGCCACCATCACCTCACTGGGTTATAAAATTAGCGGAACGAATCAAATTAAAAGAAAACGATTGCGCTTACAAAACAATTATGCAAAACTGCACAGAAAGCAGATTCAGAGTTTAAAATGCCAAAACCACGTTTTTCTCTTCATGAGCAAGTTTGATCTCCTAGACATAGAAAAGTATGAACATATATATATTTGAATGTTGTATTTGGAATGAAAGTCTAAGACAGGAATTTTAATTAGAGTGGGAGGCTGGACTCTGACCTGCAGAAAATCTCTCACGTCCCTGTGACCCATAATCACCTCACTGTGGCCTGCTGGATGTGGCTTTGTCAAGTCTGACATTTTATACCAGTTAACATGCAGAGCAAACAAATTATAGCAAAGTATAGCATGAGTCATTATGGAACATTTGAGTACAAATATGGCACAGAGTACACGCAGTTTGTCCTGTTCTGCAGAGCTAAAACAAATCCCTTACAGTAGAAGTGGATTGGCTGGATTATGGAAACACTTTAAATTAGTGGGTAGGTTAAATCCTATTATAAATCAGAAACGTGCATGCTTATACAGTCCCAGGACAAGATTTTGCAATTGCAGTGGTTTCATATATGGTGATTTAAATCAGTATTTAAAAATGTTTACTTAGTGTACTTGCGCGATTTTGCATCCTCATTGAAGCTCAATGAATTGTGGAGGAATCAAAAGTGCACCTGCAAAATAACTATGAATGAAATTCCTAAATTCAGGCAAGAGTCATTGCAACTTTTGGTGCTGTATCTCATTTGTTTGTTTCTTCTGCTAGGATATTAATTGACATTTTCTCCATGGCTCTCCATTAGTGTCCCAGCAAGACATTTGGCAGTTTTGAGTCCACAAAGGGTTTCCCAGATGATGTTATCCAGTTTGCACGCCACCACCCTCTGATGTACAACCCAGTGTACCCTATGAGCCGACGGCCCATCTTTGTCAGAACTAACGTGGACTACAGTTTCACACAGATTGCCGTGGACAGAGTCAACGCTGCAGATGGACAGTATGACGTCATGTTTATCGGCACAGGTGAATGACTTGTTATCAGTTCTAACTTCTACCTTTATATTTACACATGAAAATAATGACATGATGTTTTAAAAGTCACTTGATGGACTGCATTTCTTATTTCAGACAAAGGAACAGTACTAAAGGTGATAAATGTCCCCAAGGAGAGCTGGAACAACATGGAGGAACTTCTACTGGAAGAGCTGGAGGTCTTCAAAGTAAGAAAACTATGATAAAGCTAAATTTTTGTTGATATAAGCACTCATGCACTAAATCTATTTTGAGGCAGAAAACATGGTAATTTGTTCATCTTAACATGTCTGCGTTTAATGATATCAGTTTATTTGATAAGTAACTTTATAATTTGTTTGCTATATTTCCTTTACTCCTCAGGATGCCTCATCTATTATTGACATGCAGATCTCCTCAAAACGGGTATGTTTCTGTTATACTTAAAATCACTGACAGAAAAAAGTAACATTTACGCTCCCTGTTAGGGTAGGACCCCAGAAAGCAGTTCAGGCTCAGCCAGCACTGGTTGTAGTGGTTGTAGAGGCAAGACAAGTTTTCTACGTGTGCAAGAGCAGTCCATCTGGGCCAATGTGTAGAAAGTTGGGAAAGCATGGAAAAGAACTTCACAAGAGTGAAATGTGGGACTTAGAAACAAGCAATATTAGATTTAAGCCAGGAGCCATTGATGATGTGCTTCGATCTACCCAAAATCCTAAATGGATGGAGGAAGACCCATAAGATTTGTTCAAGCAGCTTCACTTAGGCTTGTTTTACACTCTGAGAAAATGAGCCAGTCTCATACATTTGGAGACATACCCAACTGCAAAGTACTCATTGAGCAGGAAGCAACCACAACGAGGGTCAACAAATCATGCAGCAAAGATTTTTAAACATGCATAATATATGACAGCTTAAGGCAGGGAGGCACAGGTAAATAAGAGTATATCAAGGAAAACTTGTAGTCCCTCAGGAAATAGCTAGCACAAATCTCAAACCAGATCTTGTGTGGGCGCTTTGGATTTATAACTGTCACCAATGCAATGTCACAAGGAGATGTTATCACTCCTTTTAAAGTCCTGGAGCTCTCTTTTAAGTGTGTCCTACAACTCTGTTTCCTCACAGCAACAACTGTATCTGGGCTCAGACACAGGCATTGCCCAGGTTCCCCTTCACCGCTGCAGTGTGTATGGGAAGGCCTGTGCTGAGTGCTGCTTGGCCAGAGACCCATACTGTGCCTGGGATGGAACATCCTGTACTCGCTACCTGCCAAACACCAAAAGGTCTGTGACACAAACACTAATGACACACACCAGATGATCAGTTATTACACTGGCAGGAGGAACACAATGAAAACTGTTGTGCTTTCAAGTATAACTGATATTTTTAAATTCCTAATCATGTATTATAATGAACTCTTATCAACAACATTTTACAGACGCTTTCGTCGCCAAGATGTACGGAACGGGGACCCCAACACCCTGTGCTCTGGAGGTATTATTCAAAAAGTATAGTTTTGTTTGGTTGTTAAAATTAAAACATGGACGGTCAGATAGCTGTGACTATTTGGAGGAATTAATGCTGCAAAAGGTATATTCAATAAATCAGAACAAAGACTCATTCAAACACCAACAGTTTCTGTGAGTCAGACCAGGATCAAACATCTCACTGTACATGTGCCAAAAAATTCCAAATCCTTCCACCCTTCACCCCCGGTGACCTCCGTTCTGTCAGACCACAATACCAGCATTCTGCTGCTATCTGTCTTTCTGCCACATAACTGAATCAGGGTAATTGCTCAAACTTTTGGAGCTCCAAAGTAATACGATTACATCATGTGGCATGCAAGTCAGGTTCTGTAAAACTAATAAAGGTCAAAGTAATCGTCTCTGATGAGAGTGGCATTACCCCAAAGTGCTGAGCAGGGGTCAGTTTAGAAGTTAACACACTATTGTTTCCCTGATAATTTGTGTAGTGCTACTGGCCAGAGACAAAACTGATCTCTTTCTGATCCCATCTTAGTCTTGATGTTGCATGTTTTTGTGTATGTTTTGTAGAAATTTGAGCACATGTACTTCCGCTTATGCTTAAGATCTCTGTCATAGACATCACTTCTTTGTCGTTATTAAACCTCATCACTCATATTGGCAACATGCATGACTAAACACTGCTAGGACCAGAAGAGTCCTTGTTTGGTGTCACACATCAATCATGTGACCAAATTTTCAAATCAACCCCCTCAAATACTGACAAATGTCCAGCAATGTTCTAAGGGATGCTGCCATAACGTGTGACTGAGTGAACTTTACTATCATCAGCCAACAGAGGCTTTCATTAATCAGTGTTGACTAAGACTCTATTGCATTAACATGTTTATTGTGCTAAGAACTAATACGATTAACACCTTTGTTGAGCTAAGAGCAATTTCTCTTGTGATGCCAATGAATAAATATATTTGTTCACAGGACTGAAAAAGACCAAGCAACTATGTTTACAGTTGACGCTTTATATATCAGGAAAACTGTTTCAAGCGTTGGTTTCTTATTGCATTATCAGCTCAATTTGTTTCTGTCCCATATCATCCTGTCTTTCCTGTCTGTTGTTGTCCAGTTATTTTTACTCCTCCCTGGTCCTTGTTATTAGTGAGTTGATGTCTTTTGTGACAGTACACCCCATGATGTCCTTGTCTCTGCTGCCCCCTGCAGACCACCATAAGCATCGCGTTGCAGAGAGGAAGCTTTATGGAGTTGAGGGAAGCAGCACTTTCCTGGAGTGTATTCCTAAATCCCTTCAGGCTAGAGTCACCTGGACCTTCCAGAAACATCCACAGAATCCAAGGGAAGAGGTGAGAGGGCTTCTAAAAACTGTACATTGTCCAAAAGGACCCTTAGTTCTCTAATAGTAATGAAAATGTACATTTTATCCAGATTTAATCATTTTTCCCACATTACATTTAGTTTCTCTTAAAAGACGTTATTAGGACATTGCCCCTTAACATTGGACTGAAGATGGTACTGAAGATACTTTTTGCCTTTTTCTGAGTTCTTGGTGATGATTACTACTGCTTAAGTCAAATCAGATTAAAGAGCATTTCACTTACACGATACAAGTTTACTGGGTGCAAAGCTGTCAACCTTGACGGATCAGGTTTTAAACCCAAGATTCTTTTGCAGTTAGTAAAACATGGGCTTTACCCTATAGATATGCATTCAGTGTAATTTGTGCAGTGCTGTGTAGAGCCTCTGTTAGATCCACAACATAATTTCCATTCTCTTAGCTATTTCTTAAATCAGAGTCCAAATCATCTTTACAAATGTACGTGGAACTTTACTTGACAATCTCAGAACCCATTTCATACAAACTCAAAATCTATTTATAGGGAATATTTCATCACTGACATTGGTGCTATACACACTTGTACAGTAAGACAAAAATGTCATAGGTGCACATACAGCTGCAAATTTTCAAATTCTTTTTTTTTTGTTTTTTGTTTTTAAGGTGCGTCTAGATGACCGCATCCTCCAGACAGATAGAGGCCTTTTGATCCGCCGAGTCCTGAAGAGAGATATCGGCCTCTATCAATGCCACGCCATGGAACATGGCTTCACCCAAACCTTGCTAGGCATCACCTTGGAAGTTGTACCTTCAACATCCTCTTCAGTCTCCAATCTACCCTCTGACGCCCCTGTCCGATTAGACCCCCGCAGCGCAGGTGGGCCCCCAATGACCAATCAAAAGCTTTGGTACCGGGACTTCATGCAGCTGGTGGACCACCCTAACCTGAGCACCGTTGACCAGATTTGTGAGCAAGTTTGGGCACGAAAAAACACCGGCGTTGACCAAGTGGATAAGACCTTCCCCGCACCAGTGAAGGACGTCCCGCCTCTTGGCCCTGCTGTCCGCCCAGCAAACAAGAAGTGGAAGCATCTTCAAGAGATAAGAAAGGGGAGAAACCGCCGGACCCACGATGGAAAACCAAACCCTCGGGCGCCTCGCAGTGCAGGGGAGTAACGACATAAAGACGTGGAGGGAGAAAAGAATGACTGATCCAAGATAAACGGAGGAGATTGTTAGTTAGAGTCTGAGACCAAGAACTCCTGGAGGTGTTTACACATACAGATACACAAACGCACATAAAACACACGCAGACACACACACACAGCACCTCCTCTATTGTGTATATTTATCTATGGATGCCCCCACTATATGGTACCCCAATCCCTGAGTCCTCGTCCCACTGGCCAGCCCCTGCATGTGCTGCCTTACTGCCCAAATTGATTCTGCACGATCCCTTTACACTGTTCCAGTAGCGTAGTCGAGTGTACAGCAGGTATGTGGGAGTGAGTCCGCCTTTATCTGTTGGCAATAAACTTACACTTACCTGTCATTCCCTTTACCACTGACTGAATATGGAAGGTGGGTTCACAGCACAGGATTACTACATCTTTCATTGGGTAAAGTTTGCCTACTACATGCCAGCTACATGTTATATCTGGATAGTGGCCCACAGTATAACTGGACTACACCAATTATAACAAAAACAGCCCCAAAGTTTTGGATGACCTATACTCACGGCTTTTCTTACCTGAAGATTTCATACCAATGTAGAAAAATTGTGGACTCAAGTTCTGCGCAAAATGGGAGGGAATTGAGAAACTGGAATATACTGGTCTGTAACTGGAAACACATTTAACTATATGTGCAATTGTACAAGCATGCAGACAAACACTTTTTTTTAAACATTATTTCTACCAAAACAAATCAACTTCCTGTGGTGCTTTGTTGCACATATTTCCAGCAACCTCACTTTTCACATGGTTTTGTGTGCAAATTACATAATGCAGTCACAGAAGAGGTAGAGATGCCAGCAGCGTGGGGCAGCCTGTGGAACAGATCAGCATGTTGCAAAACTGGTTATATTATATAGTATAAGTTTTTTAGTGGTTTCCTTAGGCACATTGAGGCATGTTGCAGCAAAATAAATCCCACAATACTTGCAGTCACGGTTAGTTGTATCTGGCAAGATATAATTATATGGCTTAACTGGTCCAAACCACTAGAGAATGAGGGGTGGAAAAACTACTGGCATTCCATGATGTGAGAGGAAGATGAGATGTTTACAGTACACAGACAAAGCTGGAGCACAAAGAAGTCAATCTCTCAAAGCAAACAAGACCTGGATTACATCTAGAAAAGTTATGTGGTATATTTAACAAATGTTGTAATAAGCATCAGAAGTGCATATAGAAGAAGAGTTTTGATATGATCCAAAACCTCACTCTAAAACTCACTATTTATAGGTTTTTAATTGGTTTTTATTTTAGGCTGTGTTTAATGTTTTTTGCATTAACATTGAGGAGAGATCATGAACATGTTGGTTTGGTTTGGAAGCATTAACACGATGAGGAGGAAGAGGGAAGTGGACTCTATGACAACCCATGTTTTTGGGCTACAGTACAGTATATATTAGCATGATATTTATGAGTGATTTTTTTTGTATTCTAAGCGGTACTTCTACTCCTTGCTCTTTTACACTGTTTCTGCATATGTTGTTTGTGATAAATAGATATATGCAAATAATGAGATGAGCGAGATGCCGACTTCTCATTCAGCACGGTAAAATGCACAGAATTCTTCTGCGCCACCCACAATGCATTTCACTGTCTGCAAAAAAAAAACAAAAAAACTTCCATCTGACTTCATACACTGTTGGAATCACTTCTCAACGTAGTGTTAGTCATTTATATCATTGACTTTTGCTGCTTAATGATGTCATCTCTTCCTAATGGACAATTAGTATGATAAAGTCTTCCTTCTCTCTGTCTTTAGTCTAATCTCTCTCTGTGTATTATCTGTAATAAAACCTTGTTTGTTGGTCGTCTGTGCTAACATAGTGTGTGTAGCCTGCCCCCCTTAGTGTCCATTGTGTGTACAGGCTTCAGAAGTGGGGCCTAACTGTGGTACCATTATTACAGTCTATCCACATGATAGCAACTGGCCGTGTAAGATAAAACATGCATTTATGTTTTATTCATGAAATCTTAATGATTTTTTTATGATGAAAATTTGATCTGACTTGTGTTGCTGCCACAGATTTGGCTTTTTTTGTGTGTTCATTAATTCACACAGGATCTGCTAAGTGGAGGTAGCACAAATTAGGTCTGTGAGTGGATTTTAGATGTATGGAATCATTGTCATTGTTATTTATATACCTTCTTTATAGAGATGTAATTAACTCTTTAAACCGAACTGAACTGACTGACTCCTGTAAAAGACTGACTCTGCATTTTGACACATCTGGAATTAACTGCCAAAAAGATAACAAAAAAAGAGTTAAATGAAGATGCTACCTGTCTGCATTTAAACCACAGAACTAATTGAGTTTAGATTACTAATTCACTAAATTAAAATTTTAAGTCCTGTAGTTTTCTTAAATAAGAGATAATCTACATTGGTGGTGATGTCAAATATGCTTGAGTCTCTCTTTTAAGCCAGCTGTTGTTTTGTGCTCTTTTGGAATTGCATGACCAATGTTAGTGGCTAACGCGTTTGACAATGGTGCGGTGGCAAGAAAGAGTGAGAGAAAGAAAGCACAATGTTGAATATTATTATTATTCCTATGTATTTATGTGCAAAGATAAGCTGATATGTTGTGGTGGATTTTTATTTTTCTTATAAATGTAGATTTACATCTGTATTGTTCCTGTTCTGCTGAAAAGGACTCATCCTCAACATTTTGTTGGACATTACAGCCAATGGAAAAAAAAACAAAAAACAAAAAGCTCCTCCCGAACAGTGTCCGATTAGAGTCTTTGTTGTTCACACAGCCCTCCAATCAGCACTCCTGTTGTATCCCATGCCATGTGACGCACCCCTGAACAATAGCTCGCAAGGAGAGGCTTGTGTGTCTGTGTATTTGTGTGAGTGAATTGAGTGAGAGAGAGAATTGTATGCTTGTGGTTCATGTGTGTGAGAGTTTTGGGGGGAAAGCAGAGCTCTGTATATAATGGCAAAGGAACAGTGTGTATGTGCATAGAGCGGTCTGTAGGTGAGAGTTCAAAGGTCGAAGGCCAAAGTTAATGTGGTGCACTGTAATACTCCCAGAGGTCTTTGTGAAATGTCATGTCAGATTGTTTTTGATTAACACAATAAAAATATGCAGTTACTTAAAAATGAAATTCCTGATTTGTTCTGTAAAGTAACGAGGAAAGGGAATTAGGGAGAAAAATATCTTTTTTTTCTGGAATAATCAATGAAAAAACAATGAGTCGTATTTTGATCATAACAATGTGAGGATGAGTTGCACTGCCTGAATGCAGGAATGAATTAATGACCGGGGAATCATAACCAGAATGGCTGAACAGAGTTTGATTCATTCAAATCTATATTTGCTTGAATTTAAATCAGTTTGATTAAACTTTTATTCTACTTTGTCCAAGATCAGTAGTCCACATTATTTCATCTGCTTTTCGTCCACATGGTGGCAGTCATGCTATAATGTAAGATTTATTATACCCGAGAAATCTCAGTGAAGTTCTTCTTTCTATTGAACTATTTCCATTCCAGTGTTGTATAGGAATTATAGGATTACTCTACTATTAGAGTACTCTACTATTGTAGAGTAAGTGTTTTGATCCTGTGTCATGCAAACCTGCACTGAGGTAAATCAAGTGTCTCCTGACTCCTCCTAAATGATCTGCTGCTGTCTCCTCCTAAAGTGAACAAAGTCGTACAGAGGTGGATTGTTAAAGGATGAAAAACATTGTGACAAGGTAAGACACCTAAACAAACATAACACGAGAGAGAGAAAAAGAGAAAGAAATAATGCACTATAATGTTTTAGTATTTGTATTTTAAAAGCTGTACTTTTCCCTGTTTAAACCACCCTGTGCAATGTGCTTTGGCAATACTGTTTGATATGGTCATGTAAGTAAAGCCTCTGAATTGAATTAAGACAAAAAATCTAAAATCTACTCTGTCTCTGTCCCTCTCTTTGTCTCTCTCAGTCTTTGTCTCTCTCTCTTGTGCTTCCTATTTCCAAATGTACATCAGTGTATCCATCTTAGACATTAAGACCCACATTCTTTATACTAATATTATCATGACCTGCCTGTTACCACTAGTAACACAGATACACACAGGAACATACAATAAACACACATTATGTGGTCACCACATACAGAATTAAATTGGGTCCATATTACTCAAACTGGCAACCTATTAGGTCCCTTGTGTTTTCAATGGCCCTTAGTTTTGTTAAAACGTGTGTGTGTGTGTGTGTGTGTGTGTGTGTTTGTTTGTGTGTGTGTTTGGGTGTTAAAATGGGTCTGCAATGGTCCGTGAGGTCCCAATTGAGAGCTCATTTCCGTATGCTGATTTTACTGCATACCACTTGCCATTCTATGTGTGTGTGTGTGTGTGTGTGTGTGTGTGTGTGTGTGTTTGTGTGTGTGTGTGTACGTTCTTGTTCTTCTATCTTTGTGAGGGCTTTTTCTGAGGTCTTTTTGAAAAGTGAGGACATTTAGCTGACAACTAACTCTTAAGAGAGATGTTCGATGGATAAGTATTGGTTTCGGAGTTGAAGTTAGAAAAAGAGCATTGTGGGAGCATGTTTGGGATAGCATAGGAGCTGCGCATATCCAAAGACAACACAACAGGAAACAAGGTATGGGGAAGTATGGAGGAAGTGGACAAAAACAGCAATGTTTTCCACACCATGAGAGTCACAACTGTTCACATTGCAAGACATTTTGGTCCGAGATTCTGAAAGTCTTGTAACTGGAGGCACTACATGATTAAAGGTCCCCAAAAGTATAGAACAACAAATGTGTGTGTATGTGAATGTATATGTAATTGTATTTTCCTCTTAATGTGCCCTTATTCAGGTTCATATTTATGTGTGTATGTGATACAGGTGTCTATCTCTATATCTCTCTCTTGCTTACTATATCCATATATAGTTGAGTTTATTATAACAGGGTGAATTGAACTTTGGCACACAGTGGCCTCTGTATGAAATATGATATCAATGAGAAAACACACGCACACACAGACACACACACACACACACACACACACTAATGCTTCTTCTATATGCCAGCATGTTTACATTCAATTTGTTGCGCCAGTAAATGAGAATATAGAAGCCCTTATTCAAGCTGTTCCCATGCTGTTCAATACAACCTAAAACACAGACATATATGGAGCCGATGGAATGCTACAGTTCTCTGTGAGCTCATAACAGAATTTAGATTACAAAGATGCAGTTTTGACCTTAAATGTAAGACACAGCATGTAGGAATATTTTAGATTTTTTTTTTTGATAGTGGTCAGATCCTGGACCCTGTCTGGCATATAATACACTTTATACAGCCTTATAAAAGCAAAGGAAATTTTACTTGGGTATATTACTGGATGAAGCCCCAAACAATATAAGATTTTTTTAAATAAGTTTAAAAGAATAGTCAAATTGGTTGACTGGACACAAATAAGTTTATTCTTATCTGTATTTTGATTCTTGTTTGTTTCCCCTACTATTGCACATGGGTACTTGTGAATTCCACAGGGTACCCTTAAGTCTTTTCGCTCAATTTTTTGTTTCCTTTTAGCAGCTACTATCTATCTATAAAAAAGCTCATCTATATAAAAAGGCATTTCTATAACAAGGTTTCACTGTTAATATCTATCTGAAAATATATAACCCTCTAACCCCTTTAAGGAGCTGCCAGTAATAACTTAGGACTTGTGAGTGCAACATTCATGGCTATGGTATAATTTTATGAATGACACCTTGGCGTTTTATTTTCTTTTTTCATTGACGTAGTATGATCCAACTGCGGCAACACACAATAGAATACAGGAGTTGTTTGTTCTGCTCTTTTTAGTAAAATTATATTTGGAGAGCTATTAGCAATAATTCTGAAAACTTGAATATAGCTTGGTCAACATATCAATTACCACGGTATAAAATTTTAAAGCTCTACACCAAAAGAATGTGTATTCTTGTTATTCTTCTTGTGCAAACACAAAACCTCTCCATTAAGGTTTACTTCAAAATCAGATTCTTGTTATGGCGTGTCAGTGTCAGTAAATGTAAAAAGACTGGAGAAAAATGAAGGGATAATATCCAACAGAGATTCTAAATTCATATTGTGACCACACATCCCACCCATTTAAAAACATGCTAGCATGTTTACAGTCAAAGCTGCAGAAGCTTTGACTGCATTTGCTGAATGAATAAACACTATTCTCTCACTACATGCAGTACTGTTTATGTTGGGCTTTAAAATGAGAAACAGGAGAACGTGTATCCCTGATTGCCTTACTGTCTTGTATAATAAACACATCGTATAGTAAATGTGAAGCGGTTTCAGTGAACCATTAGAATACATAACTGCTACCATGCCACTGTTGCTATGAGAGTTATCCAACTCATTGAGTTGTGGCAAATGTAGATCATTTCTGAATAAACAGAGGATTATATTCCTCCCATTGGCATCTTGTGTTACATGCTAGAGAAATAGTCACATTAAGACTGCCATCTTTAAAATGAAACTATTTCATTTAAGTTACTCTTTACAGCTACACAACTAGACACAGCTATTGAACTTCTTTCAGTAACTAAATGAAATGACATCAACATTGCTCTTTGAGCTTTTTTGTGTGAGTGGCCCCTGAATCTAAAAAAAAGAAAAAGAAATCAATAAATGCTCTAGAAAAAAAGCCTTGTTTTCTAAATAATTTCATAGTGACAAATTATTTGAAAAATCTAAAACAAGTGTGAAAAAAGTGTGTTGGATGCAATGCCTTTGATTTTGTTGTTCTAGAGAAAAACGTTGCAGAAGAATTTTTTTATTTACAGAGCAGATACTTCAAAAACATGCATCACTGCCAAAACATGCCTGCAATTTGGTATCTTTATCTAAATCTTTAAATTAATTCACCCTGCTTTTTATATGAATGGAGACTACAAAATCATACGTGTGCTCTATGGAAACATAAAATTATAAGAAAAATTATTTTGGTTGCCTGCATTCTTGTGTCTTATCTTAATTGTGAGTAACACTGAGGTGTTTTATATCAAGCTGATTCAAAGAAAACTTTTTAAAGGAAAATTGTAAAGAAAATGATAAAAAAGCTGGAGGGTAGGACTTTTGTCTCCCACCTCTGGCAGTAAGAGTAATTACACAAACACTTTTTAAGTGTACTTATGACATATGCCTACAGGAGATCTTGCTGCATCTCCCCCTTCCCAAGGGGCAAAGTTCTTCTTTATCTGGAACATCCACTTGAGAAACTCCTCTTGGATGCTTTTTAGGATCCGTCATAATCCCAGCTGCTGCATCGCGGATATGGTCTCTCCTCCCCTCCTGTCCTTTATACAGTATTTGTGGCTAGTTGACATAAAATGCATCACCTCTGTTGCGCCAGCGTGGGAAAGTTCGCCACAGACACCAGACACAAAAACTCTGGTATAATGCAAAATACATCAAGCTTTCCCTGGTGGCAAATGGCTTAATTAGCATTGAGTAAACTTGTCTGGCAAGGGCTTGAATGTAACTGGTGTTCAGTTATATGAAAAAGCCCTACACCTCAGCTTTTAACCGCCTATACAATATGCACAGTGAAAACAAACACACACACACAAGCTACCAGGCAGTGAAACAGACTGACAGGTCTAATGATTAATGAGCCTAATTAACAGTAATTACCTCCATGATTAGCCATAGCAAGTTAGAGAGCCTTTTGACACAAAGGAGACAGGGCTTTCACTAACCATAGTCACTCATTGTCACGCACGCATGCATACACACACACATACACAAACTTGACCACTGCTCAAATTATGGTGATGGAATCCACCACTTTGAAAACCCAAACACACTCCCCCAGCAAAGAGAGTATAATTAGCTTTATGAAAGCTCAAGCTGGAAAAGGGGAAAACATCAGTAAATTTAAGAAAAAAAAAAAAGAAAAAACAGACTTGACAAATATAAGCCAGGATGAAATATTTAACAAAAGGGGTTTACAAGGCTTCTTTGACCTGAAGTGCTGAGACAGTTCACCAACAGTGTGGGATAGTTTAGTCTACTCAGACATAAACATTACCTATTACTACTACCAGCCAAGTCATTTTGTCAAATTCAATAGCGTTGTACTACAAAGACAGAGTGAATTGGCTTGTCTAATACCAGCACCTCCCTGTCTCTGTTATGTCAGGTGTCGGCAAATAGTGTGTGCAAGAAGAGCAGGCAGTGTGAATATTAGACTGTTATTGAGCTCCTTTTTAAAAGTCATATAGATGAATTCTGTACACGTTCTGTTTCACTGAAATGTCCCATGAGCAAAATCAGGCAATTTAATCATCTGTGCAAGTAAAGTGGCTGTTATTTCCCTGACTCACACCTCATTTAATCACCTCTTTACACAGAAAAGCTGGAATGAAGCGAGGAGTTCATGCCTCATACCTAAATGGCAAAACACTGGAGGTCATTTGTTCGTGCCTCCCAAAGGCTGATGTGACTTTTCCAAAAATGACTCATATAACATTTTTTTTGCCATATCTTTGGTTAAGGGTACTTACTAAAACTATCCAGTTACAGTCAAAAAAGTTTTTTGCAGCTAGTGCCTTAACAAACAGCCTTCCTAAACAGGGATGCAGTGCTCGCCCAGCATGCATGGAAGTAGGGGCTCATTTCAAAGGTTTAATAACCACTGTTCCTGTGGTTGCAAATTTACATACATTAATGAATCATACCTATAAAATAAAATGTTTTGCTGCTGTTCTATCTTTACTAGTTAAGAATAAGCACCTTTAGACTGAGAAAAAATAATTTAACACACTGTGCTGCACAAAGGCTACCATTGCTATTTACAGCCTTTTTGGTGGAATTTTTTCTTGCATGTTGCTCAAGCATAAGTTGACGTCGTGAATTAAATCTTCACATTCTTTAAGTAGTAACAGCTATGACTGAAATTCAAATACATTTTATTTCTTCATTGGAGAAACCCAGCACTACATTCATGTTCCTCTAACTCAAAACAGTTTGGTTTGATCCAATGTTACCAAAAACTGCAAAAGTTTATGTACAACAAGTAACAAAAAGGTACTGAAATTTAGACATTGTCTGAATGAACTGCTCAGTATAAAGTACATGTACTGTATGTGGAACCAAGTAGAACTAGAAACAACATGAGCAGGCAGTCATCTAACCATTACTTCAGTATTCAGTAACACTGAGCTGCATGAGTCAACAAATAATGGTAGGAGGGCCCTCTGTTGACAATGCCTCTGTTAGACCACATGTGACCATGTCTTCCTGCTGTTCAAGCTGTGACCAAACCTGTAGGAAGTAGCTGCGTGACTACTGCGTTTCCCACAGGACACTACTTATGACATACACAGTCTTCTTCCCTCTTACCTGGAGAATCAATTAACCCTGCATACACAACGTATAAGGGAGGGTTTATCTTTAAAAACACAGCAGGGATAAGTGTTCACTCCCTTGTAATGTAAAGACATTTTCTAACACTACAGAGGTGTTTGCAGAGTATGTATTTGAATTCATTCATATATGTTATGAGTTGTTATGCTTTGTCAACATGTTTTTTTATCAAAAGGTTATTATGCCAATAACATGTTATTGAACTTCATGAGAGAGAGGGAGAATTTCATTTTTACAACATTTGCTATATTGGCAAATGTGTATGAAAAGATTTGGTCTCAGGTGGGCAGTTCCAAAGGTGCCGGCTCTGTTACCCAGTCCAGCTGTTGGAGCTATTACACAAACACACACACACACACACACACACACACACACACACACACACACACACACACACACACACACACACACACATCATTTCCTCTGACATAATCAAGCCAATCTGGAAAAAACCCAGATCCAGCTTTAGCAATGTCCCTGAACAGGAAACAGAAAGGAAGTTGACCATAAGTGTGTGTGAAGGTAAACAGCCACTGGCATGCAGGTTATTTGCCCAACTATCCAGCAATATTTAGTTACCATTTGGCATGTTATTGTGTTATCAATGTTTGGTAACATCCATCTTTTAATAATAACGTGTTTATTCCACTCTGGCTAAAGACAGCACTGCTTTGTCTCTCTCTCCATCAGTTTCTAATACCTACAGGATGACTCTCTCAGCAACAGCACATGAAAACACATGTCTCTGCACTGCAAAAAACATCTGTTTATGGCTTAGATTATATCCCGGTATTTGTTGAAAAGGATCTGGCTAATAACAGGAAATTACTGGCCCAAACATCATTAGCTGCAGATCCTGATGACAGGCTGTGTACTATTTACAATGACTACACAGGAACAGCAAGTGGATCATGTGCGTGATCGACACAAGTGCAAATGAGCTGATGCCAGTGGTGAATCATCACTGTATAAATAATGGTCAGGATCAGGCACACAGGGAGGGTAAATAAAGTGCACTCTGTAGTCTGGGTCTTTGACTAACAACAATCATGTGTCTTGCTCTAAAGTGTCAACCCTCAGACCTCATTCTCTAGTCTGAGTATTTTGATTTAAAAGAAAAAAACAACTGGAGAGAAGTTTAAAATCAAGTTTAAAGTCGATAACAATTTGGAACTTAGTGGGATAAGTGCAAAAGTGTTTTGTTCTTTGTTAGAGGAGAACCAGTTATATTTAGGTTTATAACAAAAGTATTGATCAGTTCAGTCACTTTAGTTCATACAGCCAATATCACAACTGTGCCGCCAGGAACTTTACAGTTTGTGCTGTTGTGCTGTGCCGCTGTGAATCACATTATTTACTCACTTTATCAAAAGCAACAAATGGAATGAAACTAAGACTGTGTTGTTTTGACCCTTCCTTTTCTGTCTGCACTGGATCAACCCATCCTCTCATGCAGTTGCCTCTAGTCAGGAGTGTCCTTATTTTAATTTGGTGGCACCCAAACATTTCTATACCAACCACTCACTACTCATGAATTAACTCTCCACACCCCTTGCTCTTTTGTAGAAAGCATAAATGGCACTTTCCACTTGAGCATAGAAGTTTTCATCTACTGCATTTTAAAGCTGCATGGTTGTGCCACTATATTTACTATACACCTGCAATCATGAAAAACCCTGAAAGATAAGAAGGGTTTCCAAGGAAAAAGTGTGACTATATCCAAAAGGAATGATACAATTTTGACTTTGAGCCAGCCCACAAAGTCCAGCAAATGATCAAAGACCCAGTGTACTTTCGGTTTGATGATTTACTGTCAAAAGAGGGTTAGGGATTTTTTTTTACCGCATTAAAGAAAGAAAACAACAGAAGGATTCACTGAAAAAAAATCAACTTTCAAATTTCTGAGTAAGTTCTCCATGAATGTAAGCCAACACATTACGTCTTTTTAAAGTCTTATCAGATGTGACTTCTTTTCATTGTGACAAGCCCAGTTCATGCTCAGCTTAAAATGTAGATTTTACTGTTGCATTTGCTAGACAAGATTGACACAGATCAGTTCTTTGCACTTCATTACCACAGGTGTTACTCTTTGTACTGTATTATTTATTACTAATTTACATTGCCTGTGGGGCTCACCAATTAGATACAAATGTTCATTCTAACAACATATACTACATATATTTATGTTAATTAAATCTGGTTGCACTTAAAACTCTTTAATAGCTAATATAAAGGACTACAAGAGAACATGCCAAGTCTGATTTTTTTGTTAAAAAAAGGCCACACTGTCACTCTCTGTTTGCAGATAAATTTTTTTCTTGTGATTGTAGATTAGAATTATCAAGGGCTCAAAAATTCAAGACAGTTGAGAAGTGAAACAATTGAGAAGACAAAATTCTGTCAAACAGCGAACATTTTAAGGAATGTTTTTCATGGCAAAATTTACAATAATCAGTCTACTTCCATTAATGTATATGTTTTTGTACTGCGGGGAAGCATTAGATTATTGCTGTAAAGATGGATTTGGAGCCAATAAATACTTATTATTTATCCATTCAAACAGAAGTTTAACATTTGTGAATAACTCTTGACAGACAAATCTTACTCCATGAGGGAAGCTGATTTTATTATATATATGTAGTGTTTCTGTTTTCTGTTTTCCCATTATCTGCACTACTGTGATTTAGGATTAGGTTAACAATTTGAATAAATGTATCATTAAGTACAAATGAATTCTGAATCATGTTCTTCCTGAACAAAAGATATCTTTCCACCTTAACTTTAACATTTTACATAATACATGTGGGTACAACACTAGCATCTCTTATGTAAAGGAAATCTTATAATCACTTATTTTAGGGGACAACAACAGGTAGGCATATACATTATTTAATTTGGATAAATCATGGATGATTTAAAGAAAAAAAAATAATGTCCAAACCATTTTAATTATGCCTCGTTTCAAGCTGGAGTGAAGAATTCTTCTGTGGTTTTTGTGAAAGTCTGGAAGATGAAGCACAGTCAGACCTTCAACATGAAGGAGAGTGAGGTTTCTGTGGTTGTTGTAGAACATCAATGGACCAGCCAGTGATAAATGACACTGGTTTGAAAGCTGAAAGATAAATATTATACAGTCCTGCTGAAAGTGGGTCATATAAGGTTCGAGGTTGTGCGTGGACGGTGGGTCCTGTGAGATTGTGGTATACTGACACTATCTTTCTAATGAGTAATGGGCTGTATTATTGAGAGTGGAATACATGCCTTCACAGCCCCGCCTCAGAGTCATAACAGGTTGTGACACACAGAGAAATTGTTCATTTTGTTCTCCCAGAGGATGAGTGGAACTGAACAGAAGAGATTAATGACCAGATTCTCGTCCTCTCCCCCATGAGGCGTCCCTGCACCTCCAGTCAGTCCTCCCTTCAACTTCCTGTTTTTCTTTGTTCATCAGCACTTTCCCTCTACATCTCTATTCAACATTTTTATCATCCATTGCTCCTTCTTTCTTTGTCACTCTTCACTTTTTTCTCCCTTTTATCTCTGTCTCCACCTTTATTTGTCTACCTGTATCAAAGCCCCTGCTCAATTTACAATTATCCCCCACTTTGGTATTTTACATCCTCTTTTCTTGCTCTTCCCTCTCTGTGCTGGTCCTCATTTGTTTCCCACATTGGAGACTAAAAGTGCTATATATAGCACCTTTTAATATCAATTTATCATTGTGAAATTAATCATTATGCATTGCTATAATTACATATTAGATGCTATTTAATGTAATCTCATATTAGTGTTTTTTCAGTACTTTGAAGATTTGGGCCACATTTCCCACAAAACCCTTGCCAAAACAATGTTCGCATGTTTTTGTGTATGTGGTATACAAAACAAGTTTCAGGCCAGAAGGCAACAAATGTTCTTGATTATTTATAGTGACAAAATTAGTTCATCATGTACAGCCCATTATGTCCTGTATGTGAATTGTGTCAACATGCTTTTGTCTAGACTGAGAAAACAGTCTGATCCTCTCCAGCCTTCAGAAAATTTAATTCAACCCTCCAAGATTATAGTAGTTTGCTTGTTTTTCCTGAGTCCAAATAGGTTCTCCATAAAATGAGTAAAACAGTCTCATTCTTCCAACTGAGGACAATCAGCCAAATAGATTGACAGTTCTTGAAGTGATTATTTTTCCCAGAGCAATTTCACTCCGGCCTTACAAAAATGCTTCTGAGACTTCATATCACAATAATGGCAGCTAGAGAAATCTGCTGTCTTTAAAATTAGCAAATGTTCAAGATTTTCTGAGACTTCACGTTTTGATTTATCACTGCATGGATAGCAGCAAAAGATACAGTACCTTTAATAAGAAATGTTAAACATTATGACAAGCAATAACTACCAGTCAAGAAAAACAATACTTTAACAGAAATTGACTGAAAATGCATCAAAAGCTGTGTAGAATGCCAGATTTTAGAGAAAAGCTAATAGTAGTATAGTGAAACAAAACTGACATTTGTAATCTCACATGCCAAAATTAAGCAACTAAAATAGAATCCAAGTGAAATAATTACACATATGTTGTGGAAATTCAAACACCACAGGGCAGAGCAAGGTCTGCAGTCAGTCAGTGTGAGACTGAGTCTTTCCAGCACAGACATAAAAGGAAAACCTCATGCCTCCAATCAGGATCAATGAGTTCAACAGAGTGCTCCAGTGGGTACGATCACAACCAGAACCAAAAAAAAAAAAAAAAAAAAAGCTGAACTAGAGGAAACTTGCTTTTAGTCAACTAGAAATAAAGTAGGCCAAGAGAGCCCAACAGACCGGTGGGAATACTGCCTCTGAGGCAGTAACATTGCTGTGAGGTGCTGTAATAAACCTAAATCAGAGGTTATAAAGCTGCTTTGTGCCACAACATTGAACATAAAATGTATTTGAATCCATTTAAACTGACATGGTGACACAGGACTGTGGCCTCACGCATCTTGGGAACGCAATAGAGACAGGAACACAACATATTTTTGGTTTTACAAAAGGAAAGAGTGAAGGCAAAAACAAGAACCACTGCTGAGTTAATATATACATGCAGCATTTGGAATTGCATGGTTGTCACTTGTACAACTTTTAAAAGCTGTTTGTTGTCGTGGGAACGTCCTGGTTTCAGCACCAATCTATCCAGTGGATATTCACCACCATTATTCAGAGTATATTTAGCTAATGTTGCTGTCAAGTGTTTAACAATTTCATTCTTCTCTTATCAGGCTTTTGTTTTTGGCAAAAGTCCCACATATGCTTAACCATAAATATGGCATCATTAAAGTAATTTAAGTCCATTCAGTTTGGGCCATTATGTCTATTTAATGTTTCCAAATTGACTCATTTAATAAAATTAAATTGACAAATGAGACTTTTTCTTGAAGATCTTTGGCTGTGTTAACATGTGATGGTAAACGATTCAAGTGTGTTTCCTTATGGTTTCTTTCCTTTTAGACTGCTACCTGGACTGTGCTTTACCACAAAAAGGGTTGAAATCAGTTCTGGATGTATAGCCCCATCAGAGAGTATGAGTCCAAACAAGTCTTTAATGCTGCTTTATACAAGTGAGAATTAGCCGGTCCATCCAGGTGTAAGAGGGCTGTTTTGGGGGTTGTTTTTATATCAGATTTTATTCAAAAAATTGAATCAATATCCTTCCTGCAGTTTTCGAATAAACTTAGATTTTACCAGTTTCAAATAGTGCAATTAGCTGTTTGGTTATGGTGATTTGACAAAAATACAAGGTTGCACAGAATTCATGGGGATTGACTGAATTTGCTGTAATTGTTGCGATTGCAAAATCTCAGAGAGACTGAATAGTGCAAACTAAGTAAATAAAGTCAGGAAAGTTTGTTAATCTGAAGACAAAGCCAAGATGTATTCCGTTTAAAATCTTAATAAATTACAGTAAACAGGTAGACATTGACAAAAAAGTGGGGTTGCTGCAGAGTACAACAATATAAATAAAATTGCAATACAAGGGGAACCCGCACACTTTAATCACAACTCCCTTAGATTTAATTAGCAAAGTTTCAAACTAGTAGAAGCAGTAGTAGTAGAAGCAGCAACAGTAGTAGTGTTTGCCAGAGAAAGACTTAGGGTTGGTCCAAACATTTCCAATAAAATCCTTTCTTCAATTTTCTTCAACCTTCTGACCAATAAATGGCCTTCTCTACAAGAAATCCCAATAGTATTGCTTATTGCAATAGTGCAGCAATAAGTCTTTTGGCCTACAACATATCCATTAATTACTACATCATGATATATAATGTGGAAGACCACAATCTTTTAGAAGCCAAGGATCCAATCTTTCCAGTCCCAAACATAATATAGAATATTTACAACTGTGACAAGTTGTGGTTTTGTTACATATCACATGCCACATTGAAGATTGTGGGTTTGCTGTCCAGCAAATGATGATAAGCCAAGGATGACTGTGGGACTGACATAACTGATACAAACTGAACTAAATCAGGTGTCCGTTGAGTTGTGAAGTACATTTCATAGTTTTTCATATATTAATATATATTTGCATTACATAAGTAAGATTTTAGCAATTTTCTGATAAGCATGGCGGTGATATCATTTTGTAGATATTTGAACATTACAGTCCAGCATGAAAAAGTACCCCTTACCTCAGGGATTAAGTGTCTCTCAGACAATTTTTGTTGAAATTTTTTTTTTTTTTTCAAGTCCCAAATTCTTACAGGAAACCTCAGGGTTGTGGACAGGAAATCCCTGTCTTAACTGAAACTGTGCTCTGCTTAGTTTCTAAATTAGCTTCAATGTAATCCATCAGATGTGGTTTACACTCTTGAATGTAAACCACCTTCCATGATTTCATTATGACCTGTGATTTATGAATAATTGTTTTATCATCACAGTCAGATTCTAAAGTAACTAGCTAAATGTAAAGTTTGCACTGAGTGCACAGGGAAAAGCAACTATGAGACCAGCTAAACTGTAGGGTTTGTGTCTATAACTTGGTTTGAAGTATTTGTGTCCACGTTTTTTGTGTGTCTGTGGTTGCACACTTGTATTTCTGTGTGTATAGAAAATATTTTCCAGAGTTGAGGATTGTGCGATAGCACTGTATTCTGTGCCTGCCAGCTGGAGAATATGTTAGATATAGTTTTTTAAGTGTATTTCATTCCTAAAAAAAGAAGTTTTGGGTCTATACAGTTGGTACTATTGCTTTAAAAGAACAAGTAAAAACACAATATGTATGTTTAATGTTCTACTGAGGCTGGCTGTTTGCATGCACTGTTCGAAATGTGAAGAGATAGATCCGCAGCAGGAAGCCCCCATTAAAGGATTTTATTCTGCAAACACAAGTGATGTTTTGAGCCAAAACATATACTTATGAAAAATATACACATGTAACTAGGAAGACTGTGATGACCAATGTGTTGATAGGAGTAAAGAAGGAAGTCATGTCAAAAGCCAGTGTCAGTGTAAAAAGGAAGGTTGGGGTGGTGGATGGGCCATAAAACATGATGTTCACATTGGGACCTTGTGAAACCAAGTGAACTCTGACTTATTTTAAAAAGGTAAACTGTCACTATGTTTCCTTTTCTAAACCTAAGGTAATTTGACTTGCCAAAACCTGACCTAGGTACCTTTATGATGAATATAACATTACGACACCAATACATGGACTCATCCCGTGGAGAAAAACTGTGTAGTCAAAAATCATATATTTAAACTTTTGTAAATTTGTTTGTAGTGTGGGCCCTACACACATGGTTGACACAAGTAGACCAACAACCAACAAACCAATTTTATAAAAAAACGGGTTTTACAAAAAAAAGAGAAAACGTTTAAATGTACTAACAATTGTGATAAAAATGTATCCCTGGTAGACAGAAAATGTGTGCAGAATGCCCAGACACCTGTTTAAACTGAGGCCTGCTGCTGTCTAATGAAGTGTGGCTACACACACACACACACACACACACACACACACACACACACACACACACACACACACACAAATCAAAGCCACAGGTAGTTCTGCATTAGCACAGCTCACTGAGGTGGCTGAAATAAATGAACAGATGCACTTGTCTGAACCAGGCTGCAACTCTTTTAAGTCCAGTTTGCTTTACTTTAAAGACCTTGTAGAGTCACATGGTGTCAAGAATTTTTCTAGTCCACCAGCTGCAGTTTGTATGGAGGAAATGATACAGGCGCCAAATTTCTGTGCTACACTTCAAAAACCTTAACAGTGAGAGATCAAAAGATCAAACTAGCAAAGTGCACTCAGTATCTCTGTGACTATTTTAATGTAACTATAAGGGTTGTTTTTAGGAAGACTAAGTCCATGTCCACACGGAGACGGAACCAATCTATTTCTCTTTTGTTTTAAAAAAGTTAAAATTTGCGTTTTCGGGCTCCCAAAATGCTGGTTCCGTGTGGACGAAACGGCCATACAGTAAAAAAACTTTTGCAGATACACCTAAACTTGTCTTCATATGGACATGGCCTAAAAATATGTGAATTGTGTAGGTTGTGAGAGCAAATTGCCATGTTGAAAATGGGTCTATTCAGGGTTTATTCAGTTTAACAGTCACATCCAAGCTGGTCAGTGCAATGTGAGTGTAGTTCAGTTTTCTAACTAGTTGGCCAAACTATGGTGTGGGATTATTCAAACAGTTGGCCAAAAATATAATGTGCAGCACTTTGATTTCTACACAAGTGCAGAATTAGCTGAACAAAATTTGTACACAGTGCTTATATTAATAAACAAAAAGGAGTTAAGGAAAATTGAGCTCAGAGTAATGCAGTTTATCAGATGACATGATGTCTCCATTGCATTAACAACCACAATAAATAACATTCATTTGAAAAAACCCTAATCCAAAAAGTAAAACTTTTTGGGGGGGATTTATGGGTTGCTGTACATTTCCATAATTCCATGTGTCCATAATTTTTCAATTTTGGGAAACAAAGCAATGGACCTTGTGAAGCACTCTGCATGTTTCACCTCATTGATTTTATAGTTTGTGTGCCTTTGTTGATTTAACAGTTGCCTCAATATCATCATTCTTTAAAGCAAGGACTTTTTTTTTTTTATAAAGTGAGATAATTTCACTTTAATTTCCACTGTAATTCAACTTATTTCAACGGTTACACATTTTGTGAGAAAGGTGATTTTGACCCATAAGTTCTTCCTTTAGAATACAAACTTAAAGTTAAAATAAGTTGCTTCCCGTCAGTGCAGCCATGGCCAATTTGTTACTCTAGGCTGGACCCATACTGTGAGACAACATAAACACTGGGGCCACTTTAATGCTTTTTATACACTGGAGACTGACTCAGAATTGGCATTCAGAAGGTTTTACAGTGCAGTGTGTGTGTGTGTGTGTGTGTATTTGTGAACATTTGTGTGTTTGTTGGTTTTTGTGGGTCATGCACATCTGTGTGTGCAAGGCATGTGCGTTCATTCATCCTGCATTTGTGTGCGCTTATGTGGCTGCAGTAATTGTCAGGGTGTGAAGTCGTTTAGTGGGTTCAGTTGCAGGTTTGGTTTTTATGAGATGGTCTGTTTGCAGAAGCGACAAGCAGCCATTGTTACTGCAGGTTTCCACAGATGTTTACTGCCCAATTACCCTCCAATCACATGCATGGTCAGACTCAGTAACTGGGCAACGTAATGGGCCAACACTGGGTCAGTAAATCTGCAATCACACACACACGTACTCTTGCTAATAGCACTTTTGAGAGTACACACACACACACAGTCACTCCTTTTCCACTAAATGAGCCCTGGTTCTTGATCTGGTTTTGTTCAGGATTCTTGGAACCTTTGTGCTATCTAACAAAACAGCCAAAGTTTCCACCACTTTCAAACAGAACCATTGTCATCAAGGATGTGCAATCAGAAAGCGCTGCACACACACACACGCACGCACGCACGCACGCACACACACACACACACACACACACACACACACACACACACACACAAACAATGGAAATAAACTGTAGAAGCAAACCCGTGGACAACATTAACCACCTGTAAACTTCTGTTATCTTTAAAGATAAAAAAAAAAAAGAAAAAAGAAAAAAAAGCAAAATCAACTTTTGCTGTCCTTTTTAATTTTTGCTTCCAGCTGAGAGCCAACTTTCTGGGTTCTGAATCAATTAATTCTTAGTTGAAATGCTCTGAACAGTTCAAAATTACATGTGAGAACTGGAATGAAATCGGTTGGTGGAAAAGGGGCAACTTTTGCACTGATTCACATTTGTAGTTGCCCTAAACCCTGAAATGTAGAGTTAACCCTTAGGGTATTCCTATGCCAAGTCCTAACATTAAAAATAACCCTTACAAGCCAAGGAAAGCTTTTTAGCCAAGATCATTTTGGCCCTGGAAATAAGGACATTCAACACATACACAAATAGAATAATAAATGAAAGCAGGCATGGGAAATAAAGCCAAAAGCCAGTCTCTTTAACCCTGACATGCCAAACAGCCTTGTTGCAGGTGTGCAGTCTGCATGTTGTTGATTCAGTATTAAATAGAGCATGTCTTGGCTTAAAAGCTATAGTTTACAGAAGTGGCTCATTTTGGGGCACTGCTGTTTGTCTCTGTTTATGTCACTGGTGCCATTAGTCCTGCCAAAGCACTAAATAGACCCCCCCCCCCCTATACTTAAAGTCACAATATTTACAACACCCAGTCAGGATCACTTTTATGTTAGAAAATCAAGTTTTAATGCTGTTAATTAGCATACAAGTACATAGCATGCATGGTAGAAAGACACTTAAATAAAAGATAAATATGCTTTAAATTAGGCTCTGTCAGAGACCCCACAACCAGCACAGTTTTGCAGTATAATAAAGGGAAAGGTCAAGTTGATATTCAGTTTGGATCAGAGGATCCTTTTACACTTTTAGCTTATATTCTACATTGACTGTTTTTGCATGATGTTCAGTGAGTTCATGATGGCAATGCATGCTTTTTGGACTTCAGACCGTCCAAGTTCATGGACACCAAAGTCCTGAGTAGCTGTGGAAGATAGATTTTCTGAATGGGTTTACTGCAGTGTCTTCTTTCCTAGTCTGAACCAGACTGAGCCTCTTTGTCAGCTTGATATAGAGTAGCTGTGGTGGTCACAGCAGATGCAGGCAGTTGCTAATTAGTGCCAGGAGGAGCAGCTAATCAGTGAAATCACCTGGTGCAGTTTGACAGGAGTGCACCAGTTTTAACAACAGTTATCACAATACAATGATCACATTGATGAGTGAGTCTTTGTCAATATAAATCCATCAGATATACCATTAAATACTACAGTTGGACATTTAGGCAGGAGTGCTGCAAATTCAACATGTGTTTTAGCTATAAGTTAAGAAGTATTGACAAACTGCATTGAACTAGTTACAGAGTGGACATCTTAACAGAAAATAAAAATATAAAAGTGAGACGCAATACCACCACATACTATTACATCTGTGTTCTTTTAGATCTCAGTATACTGTCCAGCAAAAAAAAAAAGTTGGCAGTTCCATTATGACATTTAAATGGAAACTTGTATTTTCAGACCATCTTACACAGTGTACAAATCATATTTACAAAGTTATATCTTAGACACAGACAGTTTTTAACTTTCTAATAACACTAATGCAGAGTCATGAGGTGGACTTACAGAAGTAGAATGATACCACCACAACAACAAAATACCTAATCATCTTCACAGACCAGATCAGACTAGACAAAATACTTATTTCCACAAAAAATATGACAAGAGCAAAATGTACAATTGAGTGACAATTTTATGGCAGATAATTTTTAAGGAGGGTTATTTTCAAGACAAATCAAGTTTTTACCCAGCTATTTGCTTTTCTCTTTTATGCACTGTCCTTCTGTCACTCTTTCATTTTCTTCCCGTTAAGATATACATCAGAAGCAATATTTTTAAAGAAAACACTGTAAGTGGAGTTTAATAGCCAGTCTCACCATGCTCAGACTAAGAAAATAAACTTTGTTAGAGTAAAATGTGTGCTGTACAAACTGGAATACTCACTTAACACTGATGAATTGGGTTTTGATTAGTGATTAGGAGTTATATTTTTTTGCTTTTTTTTAGGTTTTTTAGTTTTGCAAATACAGCTTTCACAAGATGCTTTGTACCGTATTCTTTCTATCTTTCCTTTCTTCTCCCAGTCTTCTCTCTTCCCTTTTCTTTCTCCTCTCATTCACACGCCATGAAGGTTACAAAAAGGTCACTGGTGTTAATGTTGTTTCCTGGCTAATTTTAAACAATGAGAGGGCTCCCAGAATATTGATACCATCTTCTTCTGTACACATATTACTGGGGTTTCACCCTCTGGCAGACATATTGGAGGTCCTCAGTTCTTTGGCAACAAAAGACTGTTTATGAACAGCTGATTGTGTTTCAAGCTGTCATCAAATAAATCCAAAAAACAAGGCTACTTACTTTCTAAGGTACTTTCAAATCTGATGATTTCACCACGTGACCAACATTTAGTGTATTATAGTTCAAATGTAGGTAATATTATCTTAGGTAATATTTCATAGTTACGCAGACTTGTCCAGGGACAAAGATTGAAACTGCAAGATTAAAAAAATGATATAATTAATTTGGAAATGATTAACTATGGACACATTAAAGGCACATATTTTTTTTATTGTTTATTAGATGCACTATATTTGACCCATCAGTGGTGCAGCTGGACCTCCATGGGGCCAGAGGATGTTACTAAACTAATGATGCAACTCTAAAGCTTTTAAAATTGTATTCATATTGTTATATTTAGGTCTTATGGTTGAAAGCAACTCAGTCATCAATTTATACATTTTTAATTACATTTTACTTCTGCTTAAGTTTATGAATATTTTTATTATCAAAAGTTACCCTTTCCATTATATTACCAAAGCTTTGGAGCGCATCTCTCTCATCCACACATAGCCCTCACTGTAACTCAAGTTTGGCATTTGTTTTCCCAGCCTGCCATCTGTCTTTAATGACCTCGCCTCTGTGTTTTGTTTTTTTTTACATCTGGAGCTCACAGCTCATCCCATCCATGCCCTGTCTTTCTTTTACTTGCCCTGTGTCTCTATCCATTTTGTCCATCTTATTTATCAATTGAACACTGTCCTTTTCCCCACCTTTCCCCTGTGGATTTAGCTACTGTGAAACTTATATTTTAACAACAGAACTTACATGAGGGCATAACATGTGGATTATACTGTGTTCAAAGCATGAACCGTCTCAAAATCAGAGTTTACAAAGCAGAAAGCACACAAGGAGTTGGCCATCACAGCTGACCCCTTCTGTTGTTCCCTCTATTGTCACTGGAGCTATAACAGACAGAGGAACTGTGGGAAAATGAGGTCAGGTTATGTAATTTCTCCTTTAATGGATTTTGACTGAAAAAAATCCTTTGAAGATATCACCTACAGCTGCTTTAATCAATTAAAAAATTACAGAAGTAAAAATATTAACTAAAAGGGTACTCAGAGAGCGCAGATCTCAACCAAGGCCAAATACCCTTTCTCGTCAACGTTGAAGGTGCAATATACTACATTCAAATCATTAATATAGCAGTAAAAGACCATTTGCAATGTAAATATATAATGGAGTAATTAATTCTGGGGCAGAAAATGAAGTCACACTTTCTCCGTGTGTGTTGTAATCCGAGCTTGTCTGTTCTTTGCTGTGGTAACTTGACCGGTTGCGTTTGAATGTGAGTTCCCCACCTTCCTTCATGTCCCTACTGGCTAGCTATTCACAATAGCTTTGCACTGCGTGGGAAAATGTTGCCCAGTACACTGTTAACTCTGTCAGCACCATTGCCGTTGTTATCACTGTTAGGGTGTTAGCACAGTTGATAACATTGTCCCAACCTACAGAGGCAGGATAGCATTATCGTGGAAATGTAATATCCACTCTCTGGTTCCCCGCAGGTCGCCCCAATACTGTTAGCTCTGAAATGTTAGCTGCTGCTGTTTCGGCTCAGCCACCTCCATGTTTCCTTGGGACATCTGAAGTGAGAGCTATGAGCAGGCAATTCTGACCAAGACTATGAATGTTGTATATTGCAAGTTTGACAAAAGTGAAAAATAATTTGTGTATTTGCCCCATGATTCGGATCTACTCTAAAATGTATTGGGTTCTTCCTTAGACCATACTACACCCTTCAACCAAGTTTCATGAAAATTGGGCCAGTTGTTTTTCCATAATCATGCTGACAAACAGACAAACCAAACTAAGAACTTACCCTCCCTGATGTAAGTAATAAACAAATTATTGAAAATGATCATTATTTGCAGGCTGGATTAGTGTTTATGTCACATACCTAGATTTCATTGGGTTGAGGTGCATAGAGATCCCCAGAGAGGCTAATATCAGTGATAGACTGTGGCCATTAGGTACGTTCCAGGAGGTGTTACGGTATGTGCCCAAAAGCATTAGAGCAAGCCCCTGTGAAATATCCCTCTCAGGGTCGGCGAGAGAGGAATCTTGATCTGTAGCTGGTGTTTAATGGAAAGTTCAACCCACAGCAGTAAAAATAAAGCAATGTGCCTTTAATCTGTTGAACCATCAACAGTCGTCTCAAAGTAGCTTCCAGATTGAGCTAGCTGAGCTTATGCATTCAGTAAGTGGGATTTCAGTTTATGTAACAGTGTGTGTAAATGCATGTACAGTGGCAAGATCAGAAACAGTAGGTCTATAAGCCTGGGTGAATTAGTTGCACATGCGTCTTATAAATACACTGCAAACTCAGTTATGTCTTGAGCTGAAGACATGTGAATATTTCAATTTTTAAAAAGCCCGGTGCACAACAAGGTAAGAAACATGGACCATTCAAGACCAAGTGAGAAGGAGATGAATCCAGTGAACAAATGGAAAGTAAATGTATGTGTCCGTGTGTGTCAGAGCTGCATTTGACAAACTTGCTTTTTTTAAACTCCAAAGATGAAAAACATGTAAATGAGGTTCCTCTCTTTTGAGACCCCAATTTGTCAAGAGCCAGCCCAAACTGTTCATTAAAGAGTCAGTCCACAGACACGCATATGTTCTATAATTCTGAGGTTTGTGAAGGTTTTATATGACTTGATGAAATGAAAACAGTGTCTGTCATTTTCAACCATAAAAGTATGCAAGTGTGAGAGTGGGAGGAGTCCTTGTTAAACAAGATTTTTTAAAAAGCATCCTAGAGTGTATCGTCTCCTCTTTATAGCAACAACCTTTTCAGTTCAGTAGCCCCACACTTCTGTGTTTTTGGGCCATATCCAGAACCAACCCCTATCACCTGACTTTCAAATACTCTGATGTCATAAAATCCATTCTCTTCAGTTTAACAGCCGAAGTAGACGCTCTTTTCTGATCTTCCTAAAAATCCAGGTCTCAAAGTTTCAACTATTAGGAGTTGATTCTGGTCTTGACCCTATTCGCTGCCCATTTCTTATGTCCTATACTGTAGTCTTTGTCCTTTTTTTCTTCTTTTTCCCTCTGCTAACTTTCTATCTGTTACTCCTCCCATGCGCTGAGATCCCTCGGGGTTCGGTTACGTTCTCCAGAGCTCTTGCTACGTGCCTTCCTGGCGCTCTCCTGCGCCTGGCGGTATTTTTCCAGCATGCTCTTGTGTTTTCTCCTCAGCTTGTCATTGCACCACATCCTCTCGCAGTACTCCTCCACATGCGGCAGATTTGATGGCCCAATCAGCTGCATGATATCCTTGAACCATGTACGGGATTGGCCGATTTGGCTCGATGAGCCCCCCCTGCTGTATGCGCTACAAGGCATCCAGGCCCTGTAGCCTCCTGTGGACCGGTCTTTGAACGAGTCAGAGAGGCCGCCGCTGTCTCGTGCCATGAGCTCATCCACAGTCTCCCCCTGGAGGACTTCGAGGGTTAGGCGGGCCAGGGACTGTGTAAAGCCATGCTCCCTAGATCGGCAGATGTACACGCCTTCGTCCTGGCGGAAAAGACGACGAAACAGGAGGCCCTGCTCAGTGGACATCACACGTTCGTCCAGCTTTACCTGAGTGGGGTAGAGAAAGAATATGTGTCTAATCTTAACTTTTATACATGACAGAACAACAAATTGTGAAGATATGATGCAGAGTAAAAATACTTTGGGGAAGAATTAAATTTTATTGAATTTTATTGTAAAATCAACATGTCATTTTGTTTCAGTCTGTACTGTGATCATGTAGTCACAATGCAATAGAATACAAAAGACACTGTTGGGACACAGATATTTTGCACCATAAAGCAACAAAAAGTCTTGAATCAATTCATCTTTGCATGTAATGCTGCAAGTCAAGTATGTTATTTTAAAAATGTAAATCAATTGAAATTGGATGCTTTTGCCATGAATTTGTGAAAGTCACAAAGGGTTGTATGAACAAGCTTTTGTAGTTCATATAAAAGTTCCAAGCCTTCTGACTATAAATGACATTTTTTTGTGGATAGTCAAGAAACAACCAACAAAAAAAAGGTATTTAAAGCCACTATATGTAGTTTTTTATGAAGGTCTAGCATGCTTATCAATCCCTGTGAAAATTGCTTTCAGAGTGTTGCTTTCTGCCCATTCATCTGGCTGATGCAAACAAACTAGGAATATCTGGGCAAAGTGCATGTAATCCACTTCATGACATGAGAAAAGAAAAAGGGCAGACTGGGCTCTTTGTGCTGTTTTCTCAGCTTGAATTGCAACAGCAAGAATGTACCATGAAACCCAGTCACTGTTAGTTTTTACTCCTTTGCTCATTCTCGCTTTCTTCCCTTACGAATCTTCCCTCAAGTCACTCCTCTATTCATTTATACCTCTTTTCTCTCTTGACCTCCTCCCTCCCCTCTCTTCAGATTCTATCCTTCTGTGCCAACACAAACATGGCAGCCTTGTCAGCTGGAGTGGCAGCCAAATGTTTATTTGCATGGAAATGGAGAGGGGTGGTAATGCCTTAATACTTGCATGACTGACCGAGGCACTTGGTTAAGCTTGGAGAAACATACCCTTGAATGAATGATTACTGTGGGTGTGGGCACACGCAACAACATCATTTTCTAAGTAGTGCTTTAAATAAGACTCTGCAACAGTGTTTAAGTCACAATGGCAGGTGGACATTGAGTGACACTTCAGCTTCAGTGGCATGTGGTCAAGGTTGGAATTCACAGTTTATCTAAAAGAAAGAGCAGCTGTGCGTTTTCCTTTGAAATATAACTGCTTAATTTCAACCACATGTCAAATGGCTGTCAAAAGTGTCAACCATGTGCCAAATTCACACACAAATCTCACTTTTAAAGGCAGTTACTCCAGCAGTTATTCCGGCCAACATTGGCCAGATATTTTCATTCCTTCCCTCATCTGTTTCCCAAACCCTTCCTGACCTCCCATCCATGATACATAGAAGGATAGGTTTTCATTTTATTATCATTATTTTGAGTTTAATGGGATAGCTGTTTACTCATCCTACCTCTTCTCTGCGCTCATCACGTTGCACGAGCCAGGTAACAGTAGCTTGTGGAGAGCGAGGAACACACTCTAAGAAGGTGCTGTTATTCTCAGTCCCATACACAATCTTGTCTTCTGTCACGTCAAGGTCTTCTGGTTGAAAGAGAGATTATTTGGAAGATTGTAAAATTATCAGAGTTAAGAACGTCAGTCTAGTAAAGGCCTAAATTCCCTTGACACCTGCTGTATCCATACAATGTAAGCATTTGCCAGGGGAGCCTAAAATACTCTTGAGCAACACATTAAACCATGTGCATGTGAGACAGTTCCACACGCCCAACTGAATCAAGTGGTGAAGATGTGTGAGTCAACAAAACAAAAGATAACAGGCAGTCAAGCCAGATATCTGACAGAATAATTTAAAATAATAGTTCAACATTTTGCATAATACACTTATTCACTTTCTTGGCAAGAGATGGATAGGTATCTCAGTTTAGTGCATGTTCACTGCTGGATAGCTTAGCTTAGCATAGTGGAAACAGATAATCAGGCTCTATACAAAGGTAACAAAATACATCTAGCAGGAAGTTACTGCTAGGTTTACTCCATATTTCCTCATGTTACCACAACTTGTCATTTCATACATCAGTTTTTATATGGATTAAGACAGCAGCAAATAATGAGTACATGAGCAAATTTTAAAGGTGCTGGTAGGCAGATATTTTTACCATTAGACAGAGCCAGGCTATCTCTTACCCCTGTTTTTAGTCTTTCTGCTGTGCTAAGCCAGGAGACTGCTGGCTTTACCTTCATATTAAGTGTACAGACATTAGAGTGGTATCAGTATCGGTATCCTCTAACTCTTGGCAAGAAAACAAATAAGCTTATTTTTTAAACTATGTTGAACAATCCTGATTACTATCTACTGTACACACAGACAAGTTGCAATCTGACTGCAAATCCCAGAAAACAGATATGATGTCAGCCTCATATAGTGGTGATTTGGGGACACAGTTGGTGAACAAGGCAGCAGCTTTGCCTGTGCTTTGTGAAAAGTTCATGTCAAGTGAGTACACATTTAGAAATCACTGACAAATAGCAAACGCCTGTTATTAGGATGATATTTAAGTCTTAGCAAAGAAAACACATGCCTCTGGGAGTTCTCCCTCAACAACAGCTTGACACCTAGGCACAAAGAAACCTTACAGAATGTGAGTTCATCCAAAGGCTTTGAGGGAGGCATATTTCATCACCTTAGCACCGTACCTGCACCCAGGTAAGCAAACACACATCCAGCAAATGCACACAACCTATATCTCACTCATTTTTTCTGTCTTTTTTTGCCTTCACCTACACATCCTCTTTATCTGTTTTCAGACATTCATTTGTCTTTCTGCTTTTTGTTTATTCTTACTTTTCATATGATCGCTGATGACTTTACATAACCTCTGTTTGAGGTTATCTGTCAGTCTTTCAGCTCTGTCCATCTTCCACATACACACACTTGCACATTATTGATTCTATCAGTTGTGGGGTTCACTGTTTTTCTGATAACACGTAAAGACTGTACACACACACAAATTCACACACACACACACACACACACACACACACACACACACACACACACACACATTTGTTCCTTGTTTTTATCAGGTGTGGTGTACACAGTTTTTCTTGGTCACTTGTAAGGACCACACACGCATCATTGTTTTTATCAGTTGAGGGGTCCACCATTTTTTCGGTTACTTGTGAGGACCACCCACACACCCACACCCACACACACATCATCATCATCATCTTTCCTTTGGTCTTTCTATCCTCTTACTGAGTTTATTAAGGATAAATGGTGGCAAAAATCTGGAGCTCTTAAAGTCTCACAAAGCCAATCTGGTGTGAAATGAGTACAAGGTTGTGCTCTACACAGACTGTATGTGTAGTGTGTAAACAGACGTGCTGTTGAAAAGTTAACATATATTTTTTGTCTAATGTACTATAAAACATTAGTCTCACACAGCTTGGATAAACTGCCAGACGTGTACAAATCACATAAACACTGTTTGGCTTTCATCCTTAGAAAGAGGCACAAAGATACATGGTGACCCTTAAAGACACAAACTCACACAGACTCACAGACCATACACACATGAGTGGTGTCTCACTGGTCTTCTTCCTATCCACAGCTAAATAGTTTAGCGTGTGGGGAGAGCACCACCCTGGTCTAGACCATACAACAAGTAATGCTTATCTAGAGTGACCTGGGAAGAATGTGGAAAACGTTGCCAACAGATTTCAGGATGAAGAATGTTTGGAACATGACCTACAAACCAGGACGATGAAGAGTTGTAAAAACATGAGTGAACATGCAACAATTATGATATTAATGAATTCTCTATGAAGTGTGCCAGATATTAGCAATATTTAGAAGTACTTATTGTAGTCAAATATTGGCTGTTTGTTCACTTGAATCTCCTATACATGGTGATAATATCTCTCCTTTTCCTTACTCAATTTCCATTCCTCCTCCTTCCTCTACCACTCCTAAAAGGTGGTGCAGATGGATCATCCAAACCTAAATCTACACACAGCATTAATACTACCACCATTTTTAAAAGTTTGACTGCTTGTATCTTTAAATTGGTCTGTGATGTTTAAGAAATAGTTTGATATTTTGGGACGTGCTTATTCACTGTCTTGCCAAGAATTAGATGAGAACATTGTGTCCACTCTCATATCTTTATGGTAAATATGAAGCTATGACTAGCAGCCAGTTAGCTTAGCTTAACATAAAGACTTTATGCAGGGGGAAACAGCTAGCTTGGCTCTGTGTAACGGTGAGGAAATCTGCCTATCAGCACCTATAAAGCTCACTAATTAAAAACGTTTAAAAAAATAAAAATGAACGGTTTGATTCTCAGATGGACAATTATGTGGCCAGATACTATCCAGGAGGGCACTGCACCCAACCAATAAATTAATCTTGCATCATGGACGAAGAAGGCACCAAAGAGAAAAAGCAGGGTGAAAGTAGGTAACTTACCATTCAGATTTTGATCCACACACTGTAACACAGGGTTTCCATGCCTGATGTCCTGTCTGCGGAAGCGACGTTTGCCGTTGGGCATGTAGCGTGCACACAGTGATCCATCCCAGGCACAGTAAGGGTCTCTTGCCAGGCAGCACTCAGCACAGGCTTTCCCATAAGTCTCACAACGATGTAGCTTCACCTGTGCCACACCAGCTGGAGAGCCCACAAACAGGGCTTGCTGTTTGAAATCAGAAGAGGAGAAAAGAAGGGTGTAAGGTTTAATGATTTTAAAACTGTTAACTTAAGTTGATGGAAATGAGAATTAAAGTAAGTAATTACAGTCGTATTAACATACCCTTTTAACAGATATGTCCATCGATGTAATTGGAGATGGCACCTGAAATAATGATAATAATTGACATGAAGTATAGAGTAGAAAAGGCTTACATTCAAAAAAATGACAAGTTTAGGAATAGAACTATTCTTTTAAGAACAGGGAGAAAAAATGTGATAAGGTTTAAACAGCTTTTCTTTTAGGACATCTTTGTGGTTCCTTATCCGTCAATTGCAAAGAGGGTTTAAGGAACAGTGAAAGAAATGTTATTTAAAATGATGAATGACTGCTTCTTCAATATGGCCTTAAAACACAATGATTGGGGAAGAAGAGAGTATTATTAGGACACCTGAGGGGGTGATTCTTACTTTAAAGACTTGCAGCTCCTCCAGTGTGACCTCCTCTGTCTCCAGGTTGTTACCACTGTGCAGAGCAATGACCTTCAATACTGTGCCAACGTCTGAAAAACACAAACACATACTATAAGTGACAAGGTTACAGAATAGGAATAGAATGCCTGCATGTTATCGCAAATTCTTCTCTGCCACAATTATCCAGTTTCCCCACAGGGCCTAATTTCACATTCTTGCTTGTATTACCGGTGCCGATGAACATGACATCATACTGTCCGTCCTCTGCCTCGACCCGGTCCACCACGATTTGTTTCAGCTTGTAAGGAATGTTGGCCTTCACAAGCACAGGTTGGCGCAGGGCAGGATACACCGGTCGCCACATCAGTGGGTGGCTGCGTGCAAACTGAAGCACTGAATCAGGGAAGTCCTTTGTGCTGCCAAACTCTCTGCCTGGCTGGTTTGTGATTTTACTTGGGCACTGGAGAGGCGGAGAAGAGGATCAGCCAAATTAGGAGAAACAGGACAACAGAGATGTTACTAAAATTAAACTTTTTTATTAAAAACCATGGCTGGATAACTGCTGATGCTATACTGGAAGAGAATGAATGGAAAGAGCAGGACAGACAAGCAGAAGCAAAACAGGCAAAATGTTGGTGTTTCTCCAGCATGCCTCTATATTCTCACCATTTCCCACCACTGTAGGCGTGATTTCCAAAAGAATGGAGGCCTAATTATGGTCTTAAAGTCTTCTCAAAGAACCCTCATTAGCAGTTTTACTATGCCTGAAACCTTGGAAGAAAGTTCAAAACCACAGTTATAAAGTTGTGTGCTTGGAAAGACATCTATAGAAGCAGTTAGTTTAAAAAAATCCCCCCATTTATATCAGGTAGTACAACGCTCTTGACTGGGTTTACAAGATTTCAAACTTGACTTCTTTCCCTGAAAGACATACAAAAAAAGAAGTGAAGTGAATATTTCCACTTGAAGTTTTGAAATACATTAATAATAATAAAATTTCTTAACTAAATATACATAAAAAATACCTGAGAGCCTAAGAAGGAAACAAACATACAAACTGATTATGAAGGGGGAGGTTGGAATGACCGAAAGATGTGGATAAGGAAAATAAATTTCAGAAAAGTAACACTGCAGTAGTGACTAACTAAAATGGAAGCATATGTCAAAGTCATGAACTGACAATTGTCATAAATTGGCTGAGGAGAAATTTAAGTAAGATTTAGTCTCTTTCGCAGACGAGATTCTTGAGGGAGCATTTAGTCATTACACCACTTGGTATTTGTATAAACTGCATTGCCTGATGTTGCTTTCCCAGACTGTACTTCCATATGGTAGAAATATTGTTACTCCTGCTTATCACAACAGTAACTGATCCACACAATAGCCCAGTAATGGTCTGTATACAATTTCAGTGGGAGGATCTGAACTGTGCAGGGACTCAAATCTGCACAAACCATTGATATATGATTCCTCTGAGTATGATTTAATAAATGGCGTCAATCACTTTTTGTGGCAGAAGATGTGGAATGTGTTAGCAAATGCTTCCAGAAAGTGTATATTTCTTTACATGAGTAATGAGGTTTCACAAGAAGTAGCATTTATGTATAATTCAAAATAAGTTCCAAACAAACCTTTTATCTGTGGGTAAACTGAATGCTAAAATCAACTTAGTAGTTGTTTTTACACACACAAACAACAGTCTTTTGGAACTGAAGGGACTATTTTTAACATGTATGTGTGTAAAATTTCTTCGACACAGATACTTGGGTTGCTCCCAATGCACATCATTAATCTGTTAGTATTATCAACTGGTCACTAAACCACTCCTGCACAACACGTAAAACTTAAACTAGAACAGCTCCAAAATCTTATGTCAAACTCATTGGAAATTTGCTGTAGCAAGTCAACTACGTTCAATCTACAACAGAAAGCCAAGAGAGGATTATTGAGAGAGAAGAGGTGAGCGTATTTGGCAGACTTCTATTCACACCAATTATTATTGTGTGTGCGAGTGTTTTTGTATGTGTGTTGAGCACAGTATGCATTGTGCAAGCCCTTTTGTATTATGTTTGGGAAATTGCTCAATTATGACAAACAGACCCAGCAGAGGAGAGTGAGATTAGCTGAGGATCAAATCCTAGAAAATTACTTTCCTCAATTCTATATCAACCTTTGCTTGCATAAACATGTTAGCAGAAGCCTGTTTTTAATTAGGCCTATGAACATTAATTGTATCCTGTACCATCTGTCAACTGTCCACTATCAACCAAATGTAGGCAGTTAGCAATCCCTAAAATGGTCCGGCAAGAGTTTGGACGTTTAAAAGATAAAGGATATTTAATGTTCCCCACCTCTCAAAAATGTCTTTTTCTTATGTTTATGTCCCCTAAAATGTCTGACCTTGACTTTACTGATTTGTATATGGGAAGTTTGTCATTAGGGAGGTGTTTCCACATTCCTGTACTGGGTTAATTTTTGTGCATTTCCCTAAAATCTGAGATTCAAAAGTGCGTTTGGAAAGCCAGATTAGGTACATCACTAATACTAAAGCTGTTAAATATGAAAACACACAGACGGGAAATAGACTATGCCACAGCACAGCTAAAGAAACCAAAAAAACCTCTGTCACAAAATGGACTTTCAGTATAGAGTGAGAATTTGTTTAGGCATAGTGAAAGTTTTGACAGCAAGCTACAAGCTTCACAAGCTAACAAGCAACATAAAGAAAAGATGTAAACCTCAGCTATCATTCTGATACATCTGGTAGTTGCCCAAACTCCATCTGAGTCTGGATCTGACTGAGGCTCAAACATGTATGGTTAAATTTTTCCTATGTTTCCTCCAACACTAGCTTTCTTAATGCCCATAGCTCTTTTACCAGTAAATCTAGTGCTAATCTCCCATAGCCAGACCTATCTCCTCACTTTGATTTGATTCAGCGCTGGAGAGAGCAGAAAGCAAAAGTGGTACCTATCACAACAGAGGCCAGATCCAGACATTTTTAATCAGGGAGAAAGAGTAGATCTGCTTCTGGCCCCTTTCCAGAGTTCCCTTTTTTTATTTTAAAGAAAAAATAATCATAGCTCATTCTTTAAAAATTGTCTGTAAGAGAACAGTCAACAAAGCCTTTATAAGGAAAAGACAGTTGAAAGTATGGCACTTCAAATCCAATCGGAGCTGTCAGTGCAGACAGGAGGCAGAAAAATATGCAAATGATTCTCTGATTATTAAGATGACAGCATATTAAAGTACTATTGATTTAAAACAGGCTGCAGTAGTGATTTTCTTGTCCAAAATCAATCCAAGAAAAACAGGTAACTGAAAAGCTGTATGGATCACAAAGGATAAAGTCATTCTGGTAGCAGCCCAAAAGCTCTATATTTAAGTATCAATCATGAGGCCCTTATGATGAAAATACATGTCTGTGTAGATAAGAGAGGCAAGCAGAAAAATACATCACAAATTTCAGTCCAGGTAGGATTTTCATTAAAACCCCAGTAAACCTGCTATCTATACTATCCCATCATTTCCTCTTTTATAGAATGAGTTATGACAGAAATTTAAACACTGTGCAGTAATGGTTCAATCCAAGACAAATATCTAGAGAGTATAAATCCACCAAATCTCTCTCATATGAGTTGAAGTTTTATTTTCCATTCCTGGGTGAGTTTGGGCAGGTGTGTAAGGATGCATGATGGATATTACACAGCATAAAGCTTAAATCCAGGAAAATAAAAAAAGTACTTAAATGCTCTGTCTGGTGTGAGTGAGACAGAAAAATCTAGATCATTAGAATTTTTTTACAAAAAAAAAATTCAACTTCAGCTAAACATCCAAGTAGGGCAGCAAGATGTTCTTCATCAAGTGAATTTTGATAAATATTTCAATCAGAGAGAAGCAGAAATCAATCGACACCCCCTCTATCTTCCCCCCATTCCCATCTGTGCCTCTTCATCAGCATGCCCCAATTCATCATCTTTTACCCTGTTTCCTCTCTTCCTCTACCCCCCCCCCCCCTCTTTTATACCCTCAGTTTTGGGCCAAGACATTCCTGTTAATCAGGGAGTCAGCAAAGTGAAACCACAGAGGTGTCTGCTCTGTTCTCACATTATTCATAATCCCTCTGCCTCCATAGGCTTGCCTGCGCTCTGGTAATGAGGTGGAATTGCGTGCTCGATGTGAGCGCGTGTATGTGTGTTGCCTTACACGTGTGTGTTTGTGTGTATAACAAGTCTGAATTACAGTGATGTGGTTGAGCGAACATGACAGAGCTCTGCTGAGATTCAGGATGTAAACCAGGAGGAGGCTCTGCACTGTGTACAGTCACCACAGCTGCACTACCACATACAGTAGTTTACTTTACTGATATGGAAACTTTTCTACGCCTCATTTTTAATGTTTTTATCACCTTGCAATTCTTTTTTTCCTCTCTGGTCTAGCACACACAGTAAGCCTGAGCAACCACTTCCCATAAGAATTGCATTTGTACACAACTATATTACATACTACATTAGTAAATATACTGCGGAAAATGCAGTGCTATCTACATTGTATCTCAGTCACTGGACCTCTTTTAGGTGTTGCTGAACAACAATGTCAAATAGGGATGTATCACAGATTCTAAATTGATTGATTTAAATATTGGCACAATAGGTACACCTAGGTTAATGTAATGCATTCTTATACAGCGACCCTGCAATAAAACCTACCTTAATGAAGTTTGAGATTTTGTTGTTGTTTTTAAAGTGTTGATTCAACTCTGTGACAGTTTTGGAGGCTGTGGTACATGGTGCTGCTGCTGTGTTTTAAAATGAGCTCCCCACTGGTAATCCAAAAATAGTATTGCAATGTTTGGGAGGAATACATTAGCCAGATTTTCAGCATCAGTTTGAGATATAAATCCTCCATGCTTTCCTAGTACACCCAGCTGGCACCAGGTATTAATGTGACGCTGTAAATACATTGGGACTCTATATTTTGGTTGGAATGACAGGTCGGTGATCTTTTAATTGTCTAACAACATTTGAAAATGTCAACCTCTATGGCTGTTGTTGGGCAGATAAAAATCTACCCTGAAATCTGGCATGTTTACGTGATACTCAAAATCTGCTGTCCACAAATATGTTAATAAGTAAAGTAAATGTTAAAATTTGATAGAATTTTGTTGCAGATGTAAAGTTTAAGTGAGCATTCAAACCAACTCTGAGGTTCTTCATCTACTAACTGTTTTCAGAAATACTGACTTTAAGTGTTTTCATGAGTCTATTTTTTGGAACCTATTAAGTATCTTAATCTAGGTTGGAAATTCAATAATTGATACTGTTCATACAGTCTACCTGTTTATAGTACTGAGATCAGCAGTGGGTAGAGTGATGTATAACTGTGTGTCATCAGCATATGAAGGGCAGGACATCATGTTTTTCCTTAGAATGTTGCCAAGCAGAGGCGTGTGTAATGGGAACTATTGTGGTCAAGCCAAGAGCAGCGTGGATAAGGTACGGCTAAGGTTGGGCAATGAAAACATTTAAATAAATTTAGGGTTAGAGGTCATATTGTTTGTAGACAATCACTCACCACGCCTGGTCTTGGATAAGGGACCCTGCCTTCATAGGCCCCCCACTGGTAGTCAGGACCTTCTTTATGAGCGAACGGTCCATTGAAGGCCTCTCTAATGTCAGCCATACGGTAAACACACACAGCAAAACCCTGGAACACATTGCTGTGGAGGAAAGAGTGGAGATATACAGTTAAACATTTCCACAACCAACTGAATTATTTTGATTAAATATTTGACAAAAAATGACTGAACATTCAGTTATATTGACAAAAGACATATAGTAAACTTAAAGGAAAAAGTTGGAGAATAAGGACAAGAATACAATCACCAGTTTCTTGGGTTTTTTAGATTATTTTTTGTCTTTGCCTTCATTGTAAAGGATGCATAGTGTGAAAGGGAAGAGAGGAAGGGGATAACATGCAGCAAAGGGGAACAGGTTGCAATCAAACCCACCGCCATTGTGGCAAGGACACAGCCTTTGTACATGGGGTGCCCGCTCTACCAGGTGAGCTACTAGGCAACCCACCAGTTTATAATTTTAAGTACTTGGATCCATTAGGGTTTTAAAGTCGAACAGCAATAATAGTATGAATTACTTGTGTTAATTAATTGTAAGTCAATGATATTACCAAATTAAATAATCATCAAAGTTGAAGCCACACTCAACAGTTATGTAACTGTGTAATGACACACCCTGGACTACACAACTACATTGCTTCAGCAAGGTAAGGCATAATTACATCATCAAAATGAAGATATTCAGCTGCGGCTCACAAATATTTAATATAGACTTTGGTAGCTTTAATCAAGGAAAGACACAGCTGAACAATTCAATTTACTTTCTCTGATTAACTCCAATAATATCCAATTCAATAATATTCAGGTAAAGTAAGGCAGATTAATGTGTAGATGACCTGTAAGCACATACAGTATGAAGCTTGGTTAGTCACCTGATAGTGCTGAAGATTGCATAGACATCTGGGTTTCTCTCATCCTTGGTCCTCAGCAGGAAAACATCCTCTGTTTCATGTAGAAGGACAATGCCATTTAGTGTTATGTGCAACATAATGTGGGAATTTACGCTCTTATGCATTTAGTTTGTGGACAAGAACAAGCATGTGTAGATAGTCTGTGTATGCATCTGTATGTGACATGCTGCTGCATGTGTTAACGTGCAAAAGCATAACCTTGATAGAATAAAAATAAGAATGTCTGTGTCTCACCCAGTTGGTTGAAGTGTGTGTCGATGCCATGCGGTCCTGGCACAGAGCAGACCAGTCTGGCTTTGATGAAAGTACTCCACTTATTAACCAGCACTCTCTGGCCTCCAACATCATTCTGGCAGAAAAGACACACAACCTATAAAACACAGCTGCATATTCTTTTTACAAATACACATTTTCACTTTTTGGCTCTGTACTCCAGCACACTGGATCTGGGTTGAAACACTGAGGTTAAAGCAGCTTTAAGGGGTGTTTGAAGTGGGTGAAACAGTGTAGGACCACCAATTTTAGGAACAATGCAGCAGGATTATGAACTTAAACTTAAAGATAAGGCAATCAAGGAGGGTATGTTTCTAACATGGCACCAAAATGTGGTTAGACTATGTATAACAAAAGAAGATGCAATGTCTTTTGCAGAGAATAAATGGAAAGAGACTCATGATAGATACTGTGTGAGTGTATGTCCTTCACTATTCCATTTTATCAAAATTGAAGAAATAATTTCCTATGCATATGTGCACAACAGTGTGTGTATGTGTGTGTGTGTGTGTGTGTGTGTGTGTGTGTGTGTGTGTTTGTGTTTGTGTGTGTGTGAGAGAGAGCGAGAGAAAAAGAGAGAGATGAGGATCAGCGGTGATAATTGGCTGCTTGGCAAGACGTACCACAAGGGAAGTGATGACAACTATTCAGATTTGCCTGAGGGAGAAAAGGAGGGATGAAGAGGAAATACTATAACGTGTATGCAGGGAGAAAAGAGAGACAGATGGGGAAAAAGGGGAGTGAGAGAGAGGGAAATGAGAATGGCAAAGAAAGTTATAATTTGAAGGTCAAGGTGGGATTTTGTCTAAGAAATTTTTCCAAACTTTTCTGGCACAGTCAAACGAGTGTGTGTATAAATGGTGTGTATTCTCCTTTGCATACCAAGGCTTGCGTATGGTGGACGTAGCACACATATGGTTTTCTAAGACAAATCGATGCGTGAAAGAATGTGAGTGAGATTGCAGAGCAGATGGGGATCACAGTTGGCCAATTTGACAGCTGTGTGGGGTTTTGGAAGGAGAAAGAATTCATATGATTCTGAATATCACGATGCATTCGCAGTCCTTTGGGGGAAATGTAAATATTTGACTGCTCCAAAAGACATTTATCTTTTCCAAGAGAGGGTTTGTAAATGTCACAAGAGCAGGATAAACCCATAAAACCATTACCTCTTGTCCTAGTCAGTAAAACCGGCAGACATTTGTATGTGACCCTGAAGAAAAAGACTCCTAAATCAAATTACTATCCCCTTCCAGGACACTTTTTCTGCTCGTGTTCTCATATAACCATCTTCCAGTGGACTTCTGTGGCAGTGTGAAGCTATCAGACTGAAAGGCCTGGTGCAGACTCAAAATGTAGGACATGACAAATCTTCCAGAAAACAAGAAAGCCCAAAAGGATTCCCAGACTATCCCAGATCACAGCTTCTTCAAGTGAAAGGCAGATGTCTCATTGCTGGGACTGGATGTTTGTACAGCCAGAAGGAAGAGCATTGTGTAGCTCACCTGACCATCTGGCTTCACTCCCCCCCACCTGCCAACAGATCTCTCAGTCCTTACGGGTACATCTGGAGTCTCTCTGTAGATCATTTTTTAATGTTTTGAGCACCGCTAACAAAATTCACCTCCACTGGAATGAAGCGAATGCACAAGACTCCATGAGAGATATCTTTAAACCTTGGCAAGTAAAAGTATCTATGAGGCTAGATAACAGTTTCCTGTTGCAGCCTTAACAGAAACATCATGTACTGTGTCATAGAGTAAAAGTGTACACATAAAGATTTTATTAAGCATCTCACCGCACACACTCGTCCGATACGTGTGTGTATGGCCCCCTCCCTGTCTCCTGCCTCCGTGGCCTTCTCAGTGAAGAAGAAATACACTTTATCGTTGTCTCTGTCATCATTGTCTGGGATGAGGTGGGCTGCGATGAACTTAGGGTCTGCAGAGGAAGATGTAAGGGTGGAGAGACATGGAGGTGAGTATGAAAGGATTTTTTATGAATGATTAGCAGTCTTTTTCTTAGCATCAGAGCCCATCTTGCTGCTAAAATGTACCATATTTACAAAAGACCGTAGGCATAGATTTTGGGGGGCATGTAGAGTACCCATACGCCTTAATATTGAGTGCATTTGGACCCACCCATTAAAAACATGAAATTAGCAGAGCTTGTTTTTTTCAAAGAACTGCTATGACGCAACTCAAAGAAGCAAGAATGCCTCAGAAAAAGTAGGTGGTGTTAGCGCGCAACCTCAAAAGCAATGTTCCCAATTTGGCATCAAACGTAAAAAAGACGAATCAACAAAAAAAACAGAAAGTGAAAGAAAATCAACACCTTTGCAACAGATCCCATTGCTTTCTGAGACTGAAACAATATCGCCCCCCTCACTTCCCTGCACGGCAGCTTTACGAGCACAGATAATGATAAACCTGTAATTACTCCCTTCATCGTCTTTATGACTTTTACCAAAGAAACTTTGAGAAATGTAGTAATTTTGTTCTGTAAATCAGTCCAGAAGAGTGCAAAAGCAACACAGCAGTAAATAGTTAGTTTTTCATCATCATACCAGTGTCCAAAAAAATGCATACATCTTTTTTTTTAATGAGTATCTTACATATAGCACTTTTAAAATTACATTTTCACATTATTTTGAGAGTAACTTCCACTCAAATGCAAAATACGTTCATTAACACTTTGAGCAAAACTATTCAACAGCATGTAACCATCGCACATGTGCTTTGCGTCACGCAATAATACTGATTAACTCTCAACGGTAACATGGACCCCAAGGTGTCCTTATATGAAAAATAATGTTGACATTACATTGTCTCATTTCTGTATTGAATGTAACAGATTGATAAAACAGGAAAACGTTACCGTGGAGAAGTTTCTGGTCAGTCTCTGTCCTCATGGTGGAGCGACCTCCCATACTCCTGAAGATCACAGAGTCTCTACCCAGGAAATCTGCTGTCAGTCCTGTGTACAACTCCCCACCTGTAGACAGGCAGAGACAGAGGAGGGGGGAAACAGAGAATACATTTTAAACAAAGAGATGTAGAGGAGAAAATTGATACACACGACACACAACAACCCACAACATACAACAGGAAAGAGAGATGAAGATAAGAGTGAAAAAAGTAGAGCATAAGGAGCAAATGTAAAGAAACAGCAGCAATAAAGGAAAACAGATTAGCAGAAAATAAAAGGTTTGGCACATGAGAACAATAAGGAAATCAAGGGTGACAGAGAAAGAATTTGTGGTTCAGTAAATGAGGAGGGGAAGGAAAGAGGAAATCAAACAAATCCAATACAGAACACACCAGGAGAGTAATCTGAAACCTCAACTCAAGCACACTTCGTACAGTACATCCTCCACTGAGACCATAAGCATGGACTGAATTTCAACAACTCAGAAAACTGATTTTTCTGCAAGTAGATATAATATCTGTCCTGTGGCACGTTGTGTAAATGAACCTTGGAAAAACCTTTAACAGTCACGGTTATCTGTCATTAGAGGAGACAGCGACCTCAGCAACTTGGAGACAGAGCTCATACAACGGCGGTCGGATAATGAAAAAGTATGAGAGATATTTCTTCTTTTGAAAAACTATCTGTTTTGTTTTTATTTTTTCCCAACAGGGTGGCCAATGTAGCAAATGAATCTGGCTACACACAGTGATCTCACTGTTGTGAATTAATTCTTATCTAATCTTATTTGGCTACAATAATGGTATTAGATACATACACATTTCTTTACCTTACAGACACAAACACTCATAAAATTGATTTATGATCACACAAGCAAAAGATACACACACATGCACATGCAGTAATTGGTGATGACAGAGCCTGTTGAGCTTTGTGTATTTTGGGAGAAGATCTTGAAATTGAGGAGAGAAAAAGATTTCTGAGTTGATGGCTAATGAGTTGGGCTTTCACCATCTTTTATGGTTTTATTCTTGGATTCTTTTCTTCTTTATTCTCTATGGGTTTCTTCTTCAATCTTTCTTAATTCTCATCATATGCTGTTGGTCAAACTCTACACGCCTGGATCTGTATTTTTGTCTGTCCACGCTTGTCTACTCAATTAGTAGGATACACAGAAGCAAGACACATGATTTCATAGTTGGTTAGTCTCTTTTTGTTGTTGTTTTGCGTTTCTTTGTAGTCATTATGCAACTTTCTGTGGTTTTGTATCTCTTTGTGGTGTTTGTGATAGTTTTGTCCCTTTTCGTAGTCACGGTGAGTCATTGTGTCTCTGCAGCTGTTTTGCATTGCTTTGTAGTCATTTTGTGCCTCATGTTTTTTTTTTCTATCTTTTTATTTTGCTCTACGGGCATTTTTAGTCTCTCCCTGGTCGGTATATGTCTCTCTGGGTGTCATTTTGTAGGGGACACTTTAGGCCCCTGGGTCTGAGCTTAGTAGGCCTGTTCAGTAACGCATCCATGTCTATCAATTGTCTCATGATTTGCTTTATTTTTTACAGACAAGTTTCAGGGCTGGTGAACTTTGCATGAGAAAAAAATGTTAGTGTCAGTATGCAGCAATGACCAATAAAAGCCTTTTTTTTCTTTTTGCACACTATTGATCCCTGATGAGGAAAAGCCATAGAGAGGTCAGCAGTCACGGTCAGTGACAGAAACAGACAGCCTGAATATGGCAGTCGGTCAGACTCAGGGACAGTCCTGTAACACGGGCTGGCTGGTCATTTTACACAACTCTGTTGACCTTTAGGAGGACGACAAATTTGCTGAGTCAACTTTTTTACCTCCCATTAGGTTCAATGTGACTTCTAAAGTGATGCAGATGAACAAACCTTGAAAAAAAATCATCATCCTCTCCCAGAATGTACAATTCAAAATCTCGTTTTATCCATTCTACAATAAACTTCTGCAGGCCTAATGGCGTTCCTCAACAGCTTTGTGTGTATTGTTCTGTATCTATGTGTCTGATGTCTCTGAGGTCCAAACTACTGAATACTTGGCTGTAATTGAACGATTTCCTGCCAAATGTAATGCTTTGTGGGATTAATTCTGATGCTAAGAGCACCCAGCTGCCGAGAGAGGACGGTGGGATAGAGGGCTGCACATGCACACAGACACGCACGCATGCACGCGCACACACACACACACACACACACACACACACACACACACACACACACACACACACACACACACACACACACACACACACACACACACTTCATGCCTCAGTGGCTCCCAGGATTGTCTGTCACTGGTACAAATCAGCGTTATTTCACAAACTAAATACCTAATGACATTCAGAGAGAAACTCCCAGAACTATTTAACCAACTCAGCACAACTCCAGAAAGTGTGCGGGTGCATATGTGTAAGAGCCAAAGAAGGTTTCCCTCGTTGCTGCTCTTAAGGTTATTGTCATTTCAAATCATAACAGAGATCCGTGAGAGGGTAAAGGTGTAGAAAACCACTCTTCATGTTTGGCATTTTAAATAGTTAAATCTGGCAGATAAGAATACCAAATTATAAAAAAGCAAGTGGTAATTTGACAGCTTTGTCACTGGGTCACCTTGTGAAATGTATACTTTGTTGTTAAAGACTTTGTGCAATGAGATAGGGATAGAACACCTACCTTTCTGGATCTTACATCCTCAATGTTTTAAGTTTTTCTCTTAGTTTTAAGCCTTTTTCCCATTATTTTGACAGTTAATAGTGAAGAGGCAAACAGGAAACAGGAGAAGGAAGGGGAGTATACAGTATAAACAGTTTTTCAATCAGTTGTATCAATATAGGCCAAAATATCTGTGGAAAACAGTTCTCTAGCCATATTCACTCCATAAGCCACTTGAGAAATTATAACTATAAGCAAAACAAAATTATAATTATAGGCAAAATATCAAGGGACATACCACTGAAGGTGCTAGCGAAGGGGAAGCTAGGGTCATGTGGTACCTTCCCTCGTCCATTCTCCACATTTGTAGGGTCCATGGTGAACACATGCTGCGGAAGAAAAAGACACATAGATGATTTTATGTCATTATTTCCAGCATGTGGTGTGTAAGAAAGAATGTATCAAAAATAGCTGTTTTCAATTTCAGCCTGTTTGAGATTTATTTGTCCTTCCACTGAACTCTGTCTGTCTGAGAACTAAGACGCTGTCTGAGAAACGAGGAAATGCAGGATCATTGTAGTTGCCAGAGTTTACAAAAAAAGTTTCCCACATGGTTCCCAGTGCAGATCAACACTGAGAGCTGATCTTTGTATTGCGGAGCCAGCAGGGTTACAAAGGAAAACAAATTACGTACGACTGTTATCAAATAAAACCACACATAAAATCCACTTTATCAACACAATAATAATCATGACGGTTCATACGAGAGCAGGTTTCATGATAAAACTCACTCAACACACACTGGGCAGTAACTGACCAAGTAAATATTGAAAGTCACAATCCATGACATTTACATGTAAAAATGTTTCCACTCTGTCTTGCCAACTAGACAGAACCATCACCATATCCATGAATCCTTTTTCATTTGCTGTAAGAAGTGCCTGCTATCTTATGTCTGGCGTGTGAGTGTGTGTTTTCTGGAAAAAAAAAAAAAAAAAAAAAGTATTTTGCTGCACAGTAAGTGATTGGATTTTTGTTTCTGGCAGTAGCATCCAAACATACCATTTGGAAAAATAGAAGAACTGAATTTTAAGAATGATCTATCAAAATAGTACAAATGAAAAAAAAAATACCAAAGGGAAAGTCCCACACCACCTCTCCTACAAGAGCAAGACACATAGACTTTTAGGTTTTGCATCTCTTTGTAGTCGCTCTGCATCTTTTGAGGTTCTGTGTCCCTTAATGGTCATTATGCGTCTTTTTGTGGTATTTTTTGTGGTTGTCTTGTGTCCCTTTAGGGTTGTCTTGTGTCTCTTCTTGTGGTCATTTTGTGTCTCTGTTAAATAACTAGGTGTCTTATTGCAGTAATTTTGTGCATCCATGTGGTTGGTCTCTCTGAGGTAAATTTGTCTCTTTTTGTTATTTTGTATCTCCTGGTGGTAATTTTGTGTCTTTTTGTAGTCTTTTGGATCTCTTTAGGTCTATTTGGGTAATTTGGTGTCTTATTTGGTTGTTCTGTGTCACTTTATAGTCATTTTCATTTATTAGTCATACTTCCACCTGTATTACAAACACATGATTATTACTGTCACGTCCATATACTATAGTATATGCATGTAACATATTTTGTGCCTCCTCCCAAAAAACCTTGTCCTTTTAGCACGATTTCATGGATCGCCATTAAACATCAAACTGCTGTCAAATTCTTTTTTCTGACTCCAGCAGTCAAGAAGTAAGGAAGCAATTAAAATAACAGAGCGGTTCTTTCTTCGCTATTCACCAGTTAGTCAAGTTCACCTGACGAACACTGGCCACATCCTTGGATTGTGTGATTGCCAGGTCAAAACAGGGTCACTGTGGACAAAAACCCTTTTGTTTTTAGCCCGTCTCCTCCGTTGTCGACGACATCAATGTGCCAGGCTGCTGGGCGTGATCAATGTGAGACCAAACGTAGCCGACTTTCCAGGATAAAAAGGGAATGCAAGGCGACAGGACTTACAGTAAGACTCCCTGTATGAGTCCATATAACTGATTTAAGTGTCCGTACAGTGAACTCTGTGTGTGTGACTCTCTGTTCCTCTTATAGACAATGGAGTATTGTTACTGGGAGGGTGAGTCTTCGACTGAACGGAGATCACAGGGGAGATGATGACATTGAAGTCAGGAGGATAAAAATACTGAACGAAACACAGTGAACAATACACACACACACACACCCACGCAAATTAATTTTTGTGCGTGCATCAACTCATGATCACTCATGGTGAGCAACAAGGACACAGCAAACTGTTACTGTCAAAATCACACTAAAAGATCATATATAAACTGGCAAATCCAACAGGTCTCAGGAAATAAGGAGAGACAGTTAATTTCTTACTTGATCCATGTGTGGCATTTTGAACGTTTATAAAGAGGTTTGAATGACTTTTACAGGTGTTAAAGTGCATATAAACATCCCACCAGTGCGCACAGTGCTCAAACACAATTAAATTTGAATTGATGGTAAACATTTGAAAATAGGCTCTGAGTCCTGTCTTGCGATATCTTATCAGCATGAGCTATGAAGGTTTTCTCTTGTCTATTTCACTTGACTAGAGACTGAAAATGATTACTTATTCATTGATTTAAAAGTTGCAACACGTATTTTTTTGCTTAAAAAGTGATGCTTCATTTAAAAAAAGATCACTCACTGAGAGAAAATGTCTTTTGTGCAAGCACAGTTTTTTACAGGTTATTGCAGAGATACTTAACAATAAATATATAACTCTTAGGCCCAATTCCATTTCATATTTTTACCCCTATCCGAGTGCCATCTTGCTGCTCGGAAGACAGTTAGAAGTTGTAGTGGTTGAAAACTCCAGTTATGAAATGAGACAGCTCTTTAAGACACTAATACATCATTGGTGTGCTGGCATTTATGTAAACAGACGTGACAAGTATTGCCCGACATTGTGAGGATGACATCCTCTGCAGCAGTGATATCTCTTGCCTGGGCTGCAGGAATTATTTTATTTTTTAGGACACGCAACAAGTTAAGTTTCACATTACAAACTGATCAAACAAGTCATTAAAAAGAGGAGCATTTCCTCATTACCGGGCCACTAGCGGTGCTTTGTGGACTAACGTCAGCAACCCATGCTCATATCCTGTCAGTCTGCACTAATATTTGGAACAATAACAAGTGCAGGATCTTCACTGCTGGAATTTGGTTAAATTTCGGGTATACAAAAATCAGCATCAACTATGTAGTTAGCTACGGAGAAATCAGCATACTAGGAATTTTGTTTATAACGATTTAAAATAAAAGGACCTGAATACACTGAAACAACAGTAAACTTTGGTAATACAGCTGTAATTTCTAAAATTTTCATTCATGAAGAAAATACATTTGTGGGGTTCATACCTATAGGCCTGAACATGCAAAACGAATGGGTATGGGCTAAATGGGAGGGAAAAGAGGTATATTGGAAATAGGCTTTAGAATTGGCATTTACCATTTTGTAAATGTGTTTCTTAATTTTGTCGCCCACTGAACCTTTTCCCTTCTTTCTACCTTTCTCCTCATTGCTTTCATCTTCTATTTATCTTGAATTTCTGCTCTCATTTCCATCTGTTTTCTGCTCTCCATCTCACTCTGACGAGGTCTTTTAGCTCACTCGTTAGTCATCCTTCTTCTTTCAGCACCTCATCGCTCTTTTGTTCCTGAAGGGAACGTCACAGCATCTCTGTCTTTCTCATCTGAGTTAGTGTGCATGGGATGTGGGTGTGCGCTTGTACACTTCTGTGTCCACTGCACACTTGTGCATCTTATATGCGCAAGAGATTGTGTGGTTTTTGGGGTAATTTGTGTGAGTGGGCATGTGTGTGTCTGTGTTATCTCATTATGATCCGGAGGAATGGTGCGACTGCCTGTGCAGCTGATTAGACTGTCAGAGTCACTTTGGCCAAACTCTGCCAAGATAAATACACACAAGGGCCGTGATACAGAGAGAGAGAAAGACATCCAGGCCACTTTGTACTCAGCTGTGCCAAGTAAAATACATCAGGACCCCCACTACAAAACCATTTAGACAAGTTACTACTGACACACACACATGCACATTTGTTTAGTTTAACTTATGAGAAACTTAATTTACTTTTTGTCGTTCATTTAGCATTTTTCAACACTGGCTATGATCTTGACCCTAAATCAGCTGCTTTAAAGTGAGATGAAATAGCACACTTTTCATATTACAAATAAAAAGTTGGAATTTATTAGCCATAAAATGCCCCTTGCTCAATTTAATGCACCCTGGGGTTTTTCTAACAATGCCTGTCTTGGTCTGGTATAACCAGTAGTTTATGGTGACTAATGTTATGTAGCTGGTTTTAGCCAACTTTTTTTACAACTTTTCCCAACTTGTGCCAGTGTTACAAACTGTTTTAGCATTTACCTGTATCCCATAACTGCCAGTTACAAAGGAACAATCCACCTTCAAACATAAAAACAGTTGTTTAACGGTAATAGGTATTTTTTGTATCAGTTCCCAAGAATCAAAGAGTTTTTTTGGAATGCTTTCTAGACTTACTATCTTGCAACAATGTTAAGTAATACAAGGAGAGATCCACTAAAGAAAAGCATGCATGGCAATTTCCCCACTGACAGTAGCCTTATTGGAAAAGATGCAATACAGCCGTTTTCTCTCCACTTGCACTTATTATTGAGATTGTTAAACAATGGGTTAGAAACAACCTGTTTAAAAGTCCCTTTGTGTTTAAAATGTTTCAACAAAATAGAATAACTACCAAGTAATAAGTACCAAGTAACTACCAAGTCATATTGGAGAGGAAATTTAGAGAAATTAGCATTATTGCTTAGAGGCAGAACATCTCACATGGGAATTTCTTTTGACTGAGGTGGCAGATCTGGCACTTTGATCTTCCTTGTCTTTCTGTCTTTGTTAGGACATTTAGACATTTAAAAATCCCAGTACATGCACCACCCAGTCACAAAAGAGCTTCGTGACTGCTGCCTCTCTCCCTGTCCCATCTCTCTTCCTCTGTCCTACTGAGTTGAACAAAGCAGACATCCACCTTTTGTCCTCCCTGCTCCTTCCAGCCTCTCATCTTCCTCTTAATCTCCTTTCGCTCTTGTCCTCCCTTGCTTTTCAAGTTTTGATGAAGCAGAAGTTGAGGCCGCATTAGTGTATGAAATTCTGTACCAGAGTTTGATGACTTGATACTTTTGTCAAGGGTCCCACGTTTTATCTTCGATTCCTCAAATGGCCATTTTTAAACTGTCCATGTTTTATGAAGCCTCTTTTCCACTTCACAAAAACTCTGCTAACCCACTAACAGCTGGGTTTTTTAGTGTAATGGGAAAGGTAACTATTGGCATTCACACCCATGTCAAATGACTTTGCAGCTGTCCAGGTATTTATTACCTCTGGCTTCAATCAGCATTAATGAAAACACAACATCTGGTTGAACACGCTAATTTTACCTCCTTGATCGATGAGATGCCATGACACGCCGCCACTAAATACTGTCTGTTTTCGCTCAAGCAGTGCTTTAACATCCATCTAAATTAGTCTGTACTGACTTTAAGAAGAATGACTGAATAAGTATATATAAATATATATATATATATATTAGTGCTGGGCATAGATTAATTTTTTAAATCTAGATTAATCTCACTGCAATCCTGTAGTTAATCTAGATTAATCTAGATTAAAATCATAGATTTGAATTTTGCCAAAGACATTCAAAATAATATCTATCTATCTAAATGATGAAAATGCATCACAAAATGCTTGAGAAAGCTGTTCTACTATAATATTTGGTAAAAATAATGTTCCATAAGATTTACTTTGGTGTTTAACTTTTTTTTATTTTGTTAAACACAGACATTTAGGAACACAGGTTCTGTCTCCATGTGGAAAAAGCTTTTTCCTGCTAACTGGAATGAACAGCAGAGGGCGCAGCCTCTGATAACATGACCCTAACTGAACTGTGGGCCTACATTAGAGGTCATGAAGAAGACCATTAACAGTCAGCAGCTTTGTGACACGGCTTGAGCCAATCACTCCAGTCACTCAGGCAGACCAGCTTCCGCCTTGTTCACGCCCCCTCCGCGTAATTCGACCAGGTATACATCCGCGCTTAAACAACAAAGCAATTATCAACAACAATTATCACGCGATAAGAATCCCGCGTTAACGCAGCACGTTAACGCTGTTAACGGCCCAGCACTAATATATATAATATATGTGTGTGTGTGTGTGTGTGCGTGTGCATGTATAAAGAAAAAAAACGTATACTTCTCTGCTGCAGAGTCATGTACACAGCTCTGGTCTACTGGCAATGGAAAAGGAGTCTATTGCCTATTTTTAGTGGGTTTACCCATGTTAAAAAGTGGGTATATTCATGATTTAACACTGGACAACATGTACCCACACACCAGCAGTCTAGTAGTCTGGTTTAAAAAAATGTTAAATGTCTAAAAATCTACAGTTTGGAGTCACTTCAAGCATCTTAAAGGCAGCTTGGCCAACCAACAGACCTCAGTTGAAACGCTGTTGTACTTGGCCTTTTCCTCACTGTCCAGTGAGATAATGGCTAGGCTCCCTCACTCACCACTCAACTCTCACTCCAGTGAAACCATGGGAAGCTTGCGCTCTCATTTAATCTTCTGTGCTTTTCATTCTTCTCCATTGAAAGAAAGTGAAAGACAGAAAAGAAAAGTCAGAGATAAAGTAGAGCCAGAGGGAAAGACAGAGTGAGACAGAACAAGCTAATTAAGAGTTATGGTAATAACTGCAGGAAAATTAATAGATGAAATACCAAGCAAAGGACTAAATATGGAGCAAAACTGAAAGCAAAATAATCTCCAGTTTGTTGGGCTTCAATCCAAAGGCAACATAAATGGAAAAAATAAATGGGTGATTTATAAGTAATATTTTTTTATTACGCTTTAAATCTTTTAGTCCACTTTTTTATCCACCTTAATGCTGTGCTTTGCTGAGGAGCATTTTTCCCCCACAGGACTTAAAAAGCGCCCCATGTGTAGCACTTAGAGGTTGTCATGGAAGCCTGCCATCATGGTGGGAGGAAGTGGGTTACTCAGCGAGTTAAAAACTCAGTGCCAAAGAGCAGAACTGGGAAGTAAAAGTGGGCTTTTACTGAGAAATGAAGCAGTTGAACTGCTTTATTGTACAATTTGGCTCAGCTGAGGAGGCCAGTTGGCTATTTGTGTGTTCAACTTTGAACTTCTTTTTTTTTTTTTTAAATCTGTCAGTTGTTGTTAGTTGCATATAAATATTTGCTTCCCTCTGTGTGTGTGTTTCAATCTGTGTGTCTGTCTACGCATTTGCTTCCACGTATTTAGATTCATGCTCGACTGTGCATGTCTTTCATCATGTTTGTGTGTGTTTCTGTCTGTATCTCTGCATATTTATATGTTCAAGTTTGTGTCATTTGTTTTGTTTGACTATGTGTGTGTGTTCATGTTTGTGTGCGCGTGTGGGGTCCGGTCCTCTGTATGTCGTCACTGTAAAATGGAGGTTTATTTTCTCATCTATGACAGCGCTCAGCCAGCTGTGTCACTCACCATGGGGATTCCAGTGTGTGTGTGTATGAGAAAAAAGGAGTAAGGAGAAACACATAGACCCAAGACACGGATTAAGGGCTGATATTTTTTGATTATTTAGATGAACACCATGTGGGGAACATTCATTTAAATATTGTTTTCACACTTAAAGAAAGACTGTGAAGAAATAGTGAAATGTGTTCAATAAACTATATCATACTGAAAGCTTTTCTCTATTGGCCAGTTGAAATGCAATCTTATTACACAACCACTAATTTCAAAATAGTTTGGGTGATTCCGAAATGTTGCACTCGAGGACCTCCCAGAGATATGTAAACTACTGATGTTCCTAACCATCATGACTGTATATCAGTTGGTTGGAAAAGTCCAATATTGCTAAATGCATTTCTTTGTTTTCATCTCTGGATAAAAGCATGAAATATAATTAAGAAAAACCAACACGGAAGAACAATAAGTATTAAGAAGTCTATACAAAACATTGTTTGACAAAAAGCCAGTTTCTTCACTTTTACACCAGCTCACATCGTATTTCTTGCAACATTCGTGAGTTTAATGTACAATTTGTGTGCCGACGGCACCATAAGAATGAGACAGACAAAGGTGGCATGAAAAAGACACAAATAGTATGTGTCTGTCTGCCCCTAACTGAGATGAAACACCTAGAAGGTCAAAGATCATCCCACCCAGAGTCCAGTCCAAGGGCTTGTGGCCTTGGTCCCCCCTGAGAGGTCAGACAAACATAAGGGTGTGTGTTCTCCACCAGTTAACGATTGGTTAAATAAATGGACAGGCTCCCTGTGGTTTCATACATTCACACAGAAACTCTGATGAGCTGAAAGGACACGGTTGTGGTCAGAATGATGGAGAGACACATATAAATATACACACATGCAAGCAGGAGGACGACTGGTGTCCTAACATCAGTCAGGACAGCTAAGTTTGAACACACATACAACTGACACAACCTGAGAGTTGTTCCATGAACACCTGGACATGCAGATACTAACATGCTATCATAAGCACATACATACATTCCCTGAGGTATATAAAACAAATGCAGCAATGTGTGTGACGAGAGCTGCGCTACCTTTATCATAACAAAGTAGTCAGAAGGTTTTACAGACTCATAAATAAATGCCCCTGACACATCAAACTGTCATCAAAGAACTAGTGGCGACAAAGGCTGACTGTTGGGTCACCTCACTTTGCAAATATCTTGGCCAAAAAGTTTCACTTGAACACACCACAAAGACTGCACCCAACGGCCAAGTAGAACGTTCTGTGCCTGTGTGAGTACAAAAACCCTCCAGACCCGAAGCAGGGTTAGTCTGTATTCATTATTTAAAAAGGGAAACCAGAAGACCAACACAACTGATTCAAGACACTAGTTAGCCAGTTAGCCCATTAACAACAAAACCCGATGTGGAAAGAACAAAGGACATTCACTGTGCATCAGTGAACAATACACAAAAAAAATTACGAAGTGCTTTTCCTCAAGAGTTCAGTGATTAAAACAACTATGCTTCAAGCTCACACCTTCTTGATTTTGGTCTTATTTTTACTTTTCTCACTTGTGTTTGTTCTCTTGTGCATGAAGCTAAACTGCCAGTAAGAGTGACTTTATTCACCGATGGACTACTCTGGCTCACACACCTATTCAACATGCTGAATCTGCCAAAAAGCAGGTGACAAGGACCAACAAGGACCGACTAATGCTGATGGTGCAGGACACACTGGAAAAACTAAGGCAAAAGATGCTCATTGATACTGACCGAAGGCCGACCATTCACATGGTGTGTCAGAGCCATAGATTTCCTTTATTTATGACCATTATGGGTTGCTTCAAAATGTTCATTTCATTCTAATCTTTTCATTCTGTACCTGCAGACAGATGTAAGGTCCACTGCAAAACTTAAAATTTAAAAAACCCAGCTTCTTTTTGTGCGTGTTTAGCTGAATCACTGCAACACAAAACAGATACAAATAGGGTTTGACTGGTTGCCGGCAATCGATGAGCTCAAGTGCTTTGCGATGAAGCTTCTGGACACTAACTCTTGTGTTACCAGCAAGACCTTACCAGGTCTGATGATTCATACAGGTGACCTACTTTCTGTAATTTTCTGCTCTGTCCTTCAGCCCAGTACCACGCTTCCAGGATTCCACTGACTTATTTTTGTATCTCTAACTTCTGTTTTCTTTGTTCTCAACCATGCAGACCACGGTACATGGTCACTGGGCCTCAAGTTATTCAGCATGAGCAGAGGAAGAAGTGCAGTTCTTTTCATGATGTGCAATAAAACCCGTAGTCCAAAACCCACACTGAGGATGACAGATTGAGAGGGAGGCAGAAAATGTCAGCAAGGAGAGCACACACACTGCGGCAAGCAACTAAATCCACAAGAAAAAATGCTGCAATGCACCTTTGGTACTTTATGTCCACCACACACACACACACTTCCCACTAAAACGTTGGCACTCTCCCACCCTAGTGTCTCATTTCCTTTCTGTGCTCTTTGCCAACATCCAGCTTTCCTCTCTCCTCATGCCCAGTTTGACCCCCTCCTGCTGGGCCATGCAGGGCAGCACACTGGGCTGCGATCTGGAGGATCGCCATGAAACAGCGAGTTAAGAGTCAGCCTTAATAGCTCCATTCATTGATTCTTGTCTTTCAAATGCCTCCAAGTGTGAGACTCTGCAGAGGGTCTCACTGAACTAAGTGGCTCTGTGGAGAGCCATTCTGTGCCGTTAAAAAGATGTATAGAGGGCTCGACTCCGCGGCTGAGAAGCCGTACAGAAAGACTCATGGCAGAGCTGCAGGGCCACTCTGAGCTGTGATTTGGCACCAGCCATATTTGTTCCATTACTCTGGTTTCCTCCACAGGTTTGCTTAGAGGCCAACTACAGATTCCTTATCATCTCAAATGTACAGTACTTTATATGTATCATGAAAAAATGGTATCCTGTCTCTTCACTGCAAAAATAATGCGAACATTTCTGTTAGGCTTGTTCAAACCATGAACTATTTAGAAAACCATTCTTTTAAATAGACTACTCTGCATTAGTTTTAATTCATTCAGCATTTATTTACTTTACCAACTTCTCTGTTGTTACAGTAACACTTAAAACGTCATTGAGCAGTATATCTAAATTAGACATAAAACTAAATGTTACCATAACAACTCTAACCACAAGTGTTTGTGTGGTGGTCCAAACCAGAAGTACATACCATGTGCAAAGCCTTTTCTTTTTCCACACAAAACTTTAAATAAAACTTCTCTGTATAATATAAAATACTTCCTTGCAATGCTGAACCAATAGATAATGACCATCAAATCTTTTTTTTTTTAACTCTTTCAGTCCATTATTTGGGTTTTCTGGTCTTTAGATTTTCTTTGTAGATTTGTCTCCCAGCTTTCACCAATCCCCCATAAACTATAAATCCATGTAAATTTCCTGCAAACACAAATTAACTGTCAGTTATTGTAACAGCCCGGGCTTTAATTTGCTTTAATCACTGAACTCAACTGGTGTATATTGGGACAGGGGTCTGTATGGGATGGGCCTTTAATTCCTTTCACACAAAACTGTTGTTCAGCAAAGATAGGCAATACTATAAAAATGTTTATTTAAGCAAGTATCAATATTACTTACATGAAGACAAACAGATAGATAGCTACATAGACAGACAGACAAAGAGTTTATTCGCTCATTTTATGGCTCCCCAGGATTAAGGCAGCCGCCATAACAACACAACACCTTTTTATCCTGTTTAAGCAATAATTACAACTTGACGGCAGTCACCACTTTTATCGTCTCTCGTTTACCATGTTGTCTGTATGAGTTATACTTTGTCATTCATGGTTTCAGTGAAATGAACTGAACAATTGAATTGTGCAGAATCTAACCATATTAACAATGAGTAGCATGTCCATATTGACAAAAGTTTAAATAATTCTATTTGTATGCGCAACCTAAGCAGCAAATTATGATAGGTCAGGTAGGTCAGATAGGTTTCATAAAAATGAACTTCTTCTCAGCATCGATGGAAACCAGTGTGGTCTAACTGAAACCTGCATTTTTGTGGCAAAAAGTATAGCCACACCTGGCTAGTAAAAGGGATCCAGCATTTAGTTGGGACTCAGCTTTTATTTTAAGTTACGTTATCATCAGTTGGACAGATTCATTATCACACTTTCAGATGAGATTTATATTTAAAGTTGCTAGGAGTTCATAGTTCATGGCTGATAATGTGGGGCAATAACACTGGAAACAGTTCATGTTAAGGACTGACTCAGTAGTAAAACGTACATTACAGTCACTTGAAATCAAAGTAAACTGCACAAACTGAGCAGTCTCTCTCATGGTTACACGGTGCAGAAATGTAAATATAATTTACAGTTTCCAAACATTTCCCCTATGGAGAAGAGTGCAGCACTACTTCAGCAGCATACAGTAAAATACAAGTCTTACACGACTGCGACAGCTGTATATCAAAGTTTTCCCCAAGAACACCAACTGACTGTTATATATAAGCGATAGTTACTTTGTGGCTGTATGTGTGTTTTAGTCAGTCTGTGTATGTGTGTGTTTGTGAACAATGTGCTGACACATTCTCCCTCCCACAATGTTTTGTAAGCAACAGTTCTCCCCAGCAGTCTCCCCCCCAAATCCTGTACACACACACAGCCTATCTTCACCCCCCTTACCTCTCCTCTGTGCCCCACGTAGATGAAGGCACACATGGGCTGGAAGGCCCCGGTGCCACAGGCCAGGAGGTGGGTGCGGTTGTAAGGCTGCAGGAGGCGGACAAAGTTTGCACACTCCGTCTGTAAAACACAAAAACATACACACAGATTAATACCTTGTATCTCAAAAGAATTATGGTTAATGGTATAATACACGTTATGTCTATTGAATACACACTTCACTCAAAGAGTGCCAGGGTGAACTTAAGGTGTACCTGCACTATTCTGTGAATGATTTGCTTCAAGTTATCTATTTGGGTCCTGATAAAGAACCATGGTGTAACTTTCAATTTTCTGTAAAAAAAAAAAAAAAAAAGTTAAATTTTCATGTTATAGCAGGATGTTTATACCCACGTACAGGAAGTTAACATTAACTCTTACACGCATGTTACACACATATACTGTATGGCATACACAAACACACACACACACACACACACACACACACACACACACCAGGGAAAGGCTCTTAAATAAATTAAATAACACAGTGCAACGGTAACTGTCATCCAAATGCAGATAAGTTGATTTTCAGCGTATTGAAGAGAACCAAAACGATTTCTTAACAATGCTTATTGATCCCACATGTTTGTAATGAAGGCCAAGTAAAGTGCCTTATTAGATGAAATGTGATATCCTCAGTGTCCCGCAAAGGACTTGTATCTCTGATTTTTGGATTTCAGCCAAGGTGATGTTGTAGAACAAGTTTCATCACATTCGGGTCAAAGGAACTTTTATCGAGATTTGTAAAGCATCAGAAATGCCTGGCTGCCAAAATGAAAATGTGTGGGATGACTTGATGTGAAATGTGAGTTTTGAGACACCAACAATAAGTCCATGCTCACTGGTGCTAAAACTGGAAACAGAGGGCCCTGAAACTGAAACAAAGATATTCAAGTGGAAAACGTCAAAAGGCCACAGTGGCGACTGAGGAAACAAGTATCAAGATGTTTCTGTACTACACAGAGGTCCACAGGAAGCAATGGGCACCACTGCTTCCTTCTTCCTGTCTGTAGCAGCGGCTTACAAAACGGGTGTCAGCAGAGAAGGAAGGGATCACTGTCTCAAGTTGACAAGGTCAAACTCATATCTACACAATGATCGTCTGGTGTGTCCTTTTTCAAAATGTGCGCATGCATAGTGTTTGTTCATGTTTAATATGAGACGAGTTTAATGGGATCCAAATGTATTGGTGCATGTCTCTTTGCCTTTGAAGCATTAATTGTGTTGTGAACGGATGTCTTTTCCGATTTCAATGCATGATGAAAATGTGCATGTGTGCTCTCCTTGTGTTTTTACATGTGCTGTGTGTGTGTGAATGAGTAGTAAATCTGTCATTTTGTGTGTGGCCCAAGTCCCTCTCAGACTGAGACGCTCAAACATTTGCTCGAGTGCTTTGCGGCACTGCAGACATGATGTAAACCATGTCAATGCACAACGAGAAATAGTTTACATCATTGTATTGCCCTTTCCCCCTGGCTCATTTCTGGACCCAAACAAAACGAGAGCAGCAATAAACTAAACAGAAACACATTTGTATCAAGAATGCTTTCAGTTAATCTAAATTTGCTGTAGTATTAGTAAGTATGACGTATCTATAGAAAAAGGAGCATCTGGATTTCACAGATGTTTCTGTTGAGAAAGAGGGGATACAATAAAGAAAATCTGACATGTTCCCTTTAATTATTTATTCCAAATAAGCATTAAGTGGTTATGTTCATGACAAGCCAGTGTAAAATACATCTCTAGCCCACTGAAATCATCTGCTGGAGAGAAAAACTAAGAGCTGGACTTTACATTATGTTTATGTCATTACAGAAGATATATGAGTTCTAGGAGAGCCTACCAAGTAGACCAAAAATGAAAAGAGTACTGTCTTTTATATGTTTTTATTCTACTACTAAGGGAGTCGTCTTAGAGATCTGTGTGGCCAGGAGAGCACGAGTGGAATGAAATGTTGAAAAGAGGAAATATGTCTCTGTTCTCCCGCCCTGGGATTTGGGGTTTTACGTGCAGTATCTGTGTGGTCTTACTGAGATTAAGTGGCAATAAAGGGAGTGGTGTTAAACAGAAAATGAAGTGGTTTGATTACTAACTCTGGTTTTGTCTCACTGGGAGATTTTAGGGAGTAGTCTTCACCAGAATTCAAAATCGAGATATTTAATCACTGCAAAAACAGCCAAGGTCAGGTTATATGATGGAAACAAAAGCTCACAATGTTCAATTATTAACCTTTGATTATCAGGGGATGGATGGCTGACCACAAAGACGCCTTCCCAGCAATACCAGCTTCTGCTTCACACTATATAAACTTTTAAACTGACCACAGAAACCACAGTTTTGTGTCTTGAGGGTTAAAAAGGGGGATTTTCAGAATTTTAAACGTCAAATTATTACTACATTTGCTCTGAGACATATGTATCATTAACATAAACAAACAAAAAACACAGCCAAGACCTCCCACTGCCTTCCCCGTCATTGACAATTTGCAATATCGAGATTTCCCATAAAGTATGATCATTCTGGGGCACACAGTAGGAGAGCTTTTAATTGAGGCTAAAGGTTTCAAGCTCAGTCTCAGATGAAGGTGTGAAACAACAGAATAATTACTTTGTACATGTTCAACAACGGTTAAACAATCCTGGTTCAGGAGACAAATCCAATTCAGTGGGTTACAGACCAAGGCTATTATGGTTGACTAAAATTAAGCTAAAAACTAAAACTAGGTGGGAAAAAAATCCATTTTAACTGTTAACTGAAATGAGAATAAAAACTTGACATTAGAACAACACCTGAAAGAACCTGAAACAATTTCATGCATTTACAAAACTAAATAAATGTCTTAATTTTTAGTCAGTTTGGTTTAATCTGTCAACCCAGTAAACATGAGGAGGCATTGGTCCATGTTTTTTTAAAGACTGGGATGTTTACATGACCGTGAGTCAACTGCCTTCACAAGGTCTTGTGTTTGTATTGTCATACTGATTTTGAACTTCTTAAATCTTGCCCCAGACAAAAAACCCCATTTTATAATTTCAAAAACTAAAACTATTGCTGACACTAATAAAAAGTGAACCAAACACTAAACTATAAAAAACTAAATTGAAAGGAGCAGACCGACTCAGGACACTAACTAAAACTAAATGTAATAGAAAACAAAAATAAAAAACAAAATAAAAATTAACGCCATTAAAAATATATATAGATAAAACTTAAGTAACTCTGTTGTAGATTTAACAAACATATGCTCTTCAGTAAATTAGAGGCAGAGAAGGTGAATCCAGCGAGCAGGAGGGAAGACAAATGTCTTTTTCATGACAGAAGAAACAGTGTTTAAATGTGGTCTTTACTTTAAGAAATATGAGCAGTGACACACTGCCACGGGCCACAAATCATTTTAATCATGGTCTGATTTGTTTATGGTAAGTATTACACAGCATCAAAATTTGGCAATGACACATTCATTTTTAAATATGCTACACGTAGATGCAGTCAAGAAATTTGCTCAAGGACCAGGAACATTTTCTCATACTATTTTCTTTCCAAGTTTGTCCTGGGCAGGCTGACAAAACTGAACTCTCAACCACTTTTGCACAATGTTGAATGCTGATATTTTTGGGAATTTAAAGAGGTTTCCGTGAGGCCTTAAAGGACTTAAAAGAAGAGATGCCATTGTTAATGATATGCCATGTTAGAAACTGTTATCCACCTCGTTAAGTATAATCTACTCTTGCATTGTGCAAAAATGCCTCCAAATATTTTGTTTTAAATCAGAAAGACCAATTTTGCTCTGCATGCACATAGTTGGCGTCAAGTTTTTATTGTTGTCGTTTTGGGCGAACATCACATGTTTCAGACAGTAAAGAGGAACAGAGGGAGTTTGGGCCAACAGTGAGCTGCTGCTTGGATAATTTTACATAATTCGTGGTCATAGCCAGTTTATTAGCAAAGTCCATGAGGCACTGTGGTGGAGTTAAGGTGGAGCTAACAGCAGAGAGTGCTCCAACAGCCACACATGTTCTGTGATGAGTGACCCGGGCAGGGAGAGGCAAGTTTGGACATGGAGAGCATTTTCCAGTATAAACAGCCAATGTTCAGGGGAGAGAAGTCAGATTCTGTAATACTAACAGGAAATGAGGACTAACACTTTCACCTACACACACATACACTTACACAAATATTCACATGTACAACACGACAGTCGAAAGGACTCCATAAACAAACACAATCGCACACAAATAAAAAAAAAAAGTCAAAGCTGGACAGCTGGATGAAGGCTTTGGTCTCAGTAGCTGTTTGATCCTCAAAGAAGCCTGTTTTTTGTAAAAACTCTCGATTGACTTCCAGACACCACTCAAAACATTCAGTCATGGCAAGAAACTCTCGCCAAAGTGCGTGAGATGATTTTTCCAAACATCTACCAGCTACTCCCACCATGTAACCAATAAAATATTCATTTCAGGATTAAAAAACCACAGTGACCTTGGCTGCCTGGCATACGTTAGGAGCTGCAACTAACAACATTTGGCAGAAAAAAGCATGAGGACGGACTACACTTTGTCTCTGTGTGTCTCGAGCCTATGCAGCATCTTTTTCTCACTAATATTAAAGAAAAGTGCCATAAAGATGAGCTGTATCAACCCAAATCTAGAGCTTACATATGTAAGTGCTTAGTTCTGTATTATACCAGTGTAAACACTGACGTATAAATGCTACTGTGTTGTTTATTGATGTTAGAGAGATACAGTGATCCAACTTTCAGTTAAGCATTTAGAAAATATGGCCACATTGTGCTTTCGCTTCTCTTTTCTATAAAGTAGTCTTTAAATCATATGTAGATCACTTTCTATTCATTCTGTTCATTTGGTTTTACTTTACGACTAATTTAAATACGTAATTACAAAATAAGTATTTTTCAATGCTTTAAAAATCACACAGTCATAAGAGTTTTTTCTAATCTTTCTCTTAAAGCCGAGATTGACAGTTTTCTGGAGAAGGCAGCTGTCCCCTCTCTGTCCTAAGCTCCTCACACTAGACGACCACCGTCACAAATTAGCAAGCTAACCACCCCACAGTCCCTCAGTCCGTCACCTCACTCCCTTCCACTGCGGACTGTTTTGACGGGAAGAGAGCAGGCAGCTCTGAAGACTGACCTTCAGTAACTGGCTGCAGCAGCTTGATTTTGGCTAGCACAAACCCCCAGCACTAGGGATACATGTGTAACTCGTGTAACGGCAGCAACAGAAAGTCTACTGCTCTGGCATGGGGTCATAGTGGTCCAGACATCAGGCACTTGCACTTGCTGGATTCGGGATCTGTCTCCGGATCTACTGCCCAGTCTCCTCCTCGCAAGGTGGCCTGTCATGGACACTTGACACTTGTTTTCTTGTCTTTATTGTCAGACTCTGTTCCTTTTTTTGGGTTGCTTTGCAGTGTCGGCAGTTATTGTCGACACTGGAATAGCAAGTTTTCTGCACATTCTTCTGAAGAGTTTTTGCTGCAGTATAAAAACTCCTGATCATTTTAATAGATGGGATAGGCTCACATTTTCCTACACGCTGACTCCAAATGCCAAAGACTAGATTTTAAACAAAGTGAAACTAATCACAGCTCCACTGATAAAGCCGAACCATGAGGGATGCCAGATTACTGGCATTATCAAGCTTGTCATGGAGGAACAAAGCATAGAACTGAGCGCACACACCAATTCTCTAAGTTCACATAGAGAAGTCGGGAGTTTTGACCTGAATACACAATGCTTCGTTGGCTTTTTCAAAGCTGAATTATCCACACACTCAATATGCCAAACTTCCTATCTCTATGATCCCTGCTCTGCACTCAAAGAGTTTTGTTAGTGCTCAATGCGAACAGCATTTTAATGCGCTGAAGTTTTAATGCATTAGGGATGAAGGAAGTAAGAAGCTGATTAGATTATCAATCCAATTGTAAACAGAAGATGCAGATAGATGAAGCAGAAAAATGTGTTAACAGACAAAGCAAGACACTGCATGCTTGGCTGAAGTCAGAGTGCCTCCCCCCAGCCTGTTATTTATTTGTCTGAGCTGTAATTAATGATCTTGAAGGTCCTGAGGTTGTGACTCTGGGAGGAAACGCTATCAGTAAAAACATGTTTAAGGTGGTACACACTTGTCAGTCGAAGGCTCTGGAGAGAGGCTTTCATTATAAAGATAAAAAGGACTGCTTTACCTATTTTTGTGTCACATTTAATGTGCACATATAGAGGACGGTCATGCAGCTTGATAAAGGATTGCTCAGAGGTCTCTTCTTTTTTCTTTTTGTCTCTGTCTCATATGTCTTTTCTGCCTTTCACCAAACACACACACTCACACTCAAAAGTCCAAAAAAACAATGTAAGGACCTTTAACCTTTCAACCTCTACCACTTTTTGTCAAACTCTGTTCTGTTTAACAGATGCAGACAGCAAACATATGAGATGGAACATATGTGTGTGTGTGTGTGTGTGTGTGTGTGTGTGTGTGTGTTTGTGTGTTTTGCTTTGTAGATGCCACGGGATACAGCAGTCATCCATCTAATTTGACACCAAAAAACTGAAACATAGAGAGACGTGAAGGAATGCAGAAAGATGCCTGTGTAGTTTAACATAAGCAGAGAAACATCTATATCTGTTACTTTCACAATTTCACATACATGCACATACACACACACACACATACACACACGCACACTCTTTATGACTCCTTTGGTACAAGTAAGGTAGAGTTACACACATCCTGTTTTAGGACCTGTCAAATAATGCATTGTGACTCTGCACTACAGACAGTACAGTAGCGTGCACACACACATGCAAGCATGCGTGCACGCACGCACGCACACACACACACACACACACACACACACACACACACACACACACACGCACACACACACACACACACACACACACACACACACACACACACACACACACACACACACACCTGGAGCCATGTGAGCGCCGAGCAGAGGAAACACTTAATAAAAATGATATAAGACACCCAGGACACACCTGCCACTTCAAACACAGGGAACATATACCTGTAGTCCCACACACACACACACACACACACACACACCCCTTCTAAGTTGTTTCAGATGCCGGTAGCTGTCAGACTTTTTTCCATAAGCACACAAAGGCGCAAAAAGTCACAAGACCTTTACAACTCTTACGACAGTGTCTGCATTTTGTGTGTGTGTGTGTGTGTGTCATGTATGTGTGTAAATCAGTAATTAGCGCCAGTTTATGTATTCTAAGCACCACTAAAGCCACAGGGAGCTTCTTCAACAACTGGGACCAAATTTAACGATGTCTCAGTACATCAAAGAGACTTCGTTGCAAAATCTTTCTTCCCTCTTTCATTCATTCTGCCCTTCCTTTCAGCCTTCCCTTCTCTTCACTATTTATTCTTCCTTCTTATTTTCTGTTTCATCTTTATTGCTTTCTTTGGTTATGTTTTCATCTTAACAAGACTACTAATCCACAGCAATGTTAGAAGCTCTTTAAGGATGTACGAAGGCCTGTATATAAAAATGGCACCACTGTCAACTTGTGCTGTAGATGTCATCTGTAGCTTCAGTCTGTGGAGTAGCGATCCCTGCGGTATCCAGGTCTCGCATATACACCTGTTCAACCAATCTCGAGCAGCGCCACTGATCATGAGCACACCAGCTGGCACACACAGCTGTCAATTATGATGTCAAACCCCCTTTTTATAGTAGCATCACATAACTAATTAAAACCAAACTTATGACCCTTGGCCCATGACCCATCTGCTAACTAATGTAGGGGCAAAGTTTATGACCTATACTGCAGCCAGACACCAGGGGACAACCAGGGGATGTTTTGGCTTCACTTTCAGGGATCTGTCATGTCTTCCATCTTTATTAGACAGTCAATAGACTGTACAACGACACAGAGGTGCTTTAAGCGAAATGTCAGCGTGCTAATTTGCTCACAACAACAGTGCTGACATGCTTATGTTTACCAGGTGTAGTTTTTGCTGTTCACTGTAGTAATGTAGCATAGTAAGCATGTTTACATTTGCTAACTAGCATTTTTAACAAAGTAAAGCTGAGGCTTATGGAAATAGGCCTACCATTAGTTTCAAAGGTATTTAGTTATGAAACGAAATATTGGAAAAATGAATGTTGGTGGTTCTGGATGAAAAGTTCAGAGATCACAAAAGTTATTGCAAATCATCCTGAGAGGAACAGTTTTTGAGACATTTCACTAATGACACCGAATGTCAACATACTGGATCCAAATTCAGGAGATCACTAAAGTTGAGAGGTGTCAACCTCTGGGGACCATAAACATCTGTGCAAAGGCAACCCATCGGCCAGCAAGTATAAATGTTGAGATATTTCAGTCTAGACCAAAGCAGTGAATCAACCTACAGTTTGGAATTTTTAACCCTAGAGCTACACTGTGTGCGTCCATGTCAAATATGGATGCTTAATACACATCTTCCTCCAGTAGGACAGAAGATCTACACAATCAGAGTTTCAACGTGGGCACCCAAGATTGGTGTCACCAATTCAGTATCTGACCCACTTCTGTTATTGAGGTACGACATTGAATAATGGCCAGAGAAGTGTAGAACATTATGATGTCACAGTTGGTGTTTGTCATCATAGATAATATGTCATCACTTCATAATTGTATCATTTTAGACATTTATGTTACATTTTGTCATAATTAGCATATGACTTCCTGAATTATGACTAAAAACATTTTTTGTGAGGTCACGTGACCTTGACCGTTGACTTTTAACCAGTGAACTCTAATCTGTTCATCCTTGACTTAAAGTAGATATTTGTGCCAAATCTGAAGAAATTCAAGGTGTTCTTGAGATATCACATTTACAAGAATGAGACAGTGTAAGATCACAGTGACCTTGACTTGTGACCTTTGACCACCTAAATCTAATCAGTTCATCTTTTAACCTGAGGGAGGCTTTGTACTGAATTTGAAAAAAGATCCACCAAGGCATTCTTGAGATACTGCACTGACAAAAGAGACGAGATCACAATGACCTTGACCTTTGACCTATGACCCACAAAATCAACTCAGCTCATCCTTGAGTGCAAGGGGACGTTTGCTCAAAACTAGAAGAAATACCCTCACGTACAAAAAACATAAGGTTAACTTTCCTTCTGGAGTATCAATACCCGAAAAATTTAGAAAACATATGGCAAATGTCGATGAGATGTGGCGGTATACTATTATACTTTTATCATTTACAGAGAAGTAAAAGTTTGATCACAAAAAAAAAAAAGAAATCCCCTCAGTGTTTGTGAAATATCAAATTTACAGTATTGGATGGACAGATGGACAACCCAAAAAACATGATGCCTTTGGCCATGACTATCACTGGCGCTGAGGAATAGAGAGTCTTGTCGATGGTTGTACTACCTCTACTTTGTCAGGTCTTTTTTTCATGCTGTTCTTATAGCTATCATTATCTTCGTCTCGTTCTCTCTTCCCCTTCATTTACTGTGAAGTACATTATACAACACATTTTAACCTCCTCCAAGATAACAAACAGAAAGTTGAGTCAGCTTGTGAGTGGAGGTGCTGACACATTCCTGGACTCTGGGTTCCATTCATAACAGTATGCACTGTGTGAGGCTGAAACTTAACTCTGAACTGGTTTGTTTCTCTACAATATTAACGTGGTTGCTTTGGAATCTCCCTCTCTTTCTCTTGTTGTAAACATGGTCATAATTACATGGGCACTGTCCTCCCTTTGTGTTTTTCTCTTCTCTCTTATCCTCCCCTTGTCCTGCATGTTATTCTTTACACTTGCCTCCCAATTTCCTTTTATTTTCCATGATTTCATGTCCTCTTTACTTCCTCTGCATTTTGAGTGCTCATTAAGAGATGAACTACTGCCTCAATTTTCCTCCTTTACAAAGACAGTAAAAGTCTATTGAGAATGATTGACCTTATTCAGATTTTATTCATCATTAATACTTTATTATTTATATTTATTGTAAATTTTCAGGGATTTGAGGGAAGCAATGTACTAAACTGTCTTAAGTAGGCTATGCCATTTGCAGTACACATACTTTGTTACACTGCTAGAGGCACATTCTGCACTTCCCAGAACAACGTGCCATTTGGGGACTGCTCTTTAAAAAAGGGCCCTTGTAGTGCCTCAAATTCATTAATATTTTGTATCCTGGGTCTCAAACTCGTTACAATGTTTTGGGCAGGAATTGGAAAATACAAGAGAACCACAGAAAGCAGAGCAGAGACTGACATTGCAACATGGGCCAAAATCTCTGAAAGCCCATACAACAACTCAACAAGCCAGAATTTAGAGGACACAAGTGTCATGCTGTGAGCTGCTTCTCTGCTCTTAACTCCAGGCATTTTGGCAAAAAGCGTACCATTGCGCCGCTCAACAGCATAGGTCAACACAGTCACCTCATTTATGGGAAAAGCAGCATCTGTTGGGTCCATTTTGGACCACATTGTACTGTCAGAGTTCAAATTACATGAAACAGCGATGAGAATCCAAATGGAGACACTGAGGCTCAGCTGGTAGAATAAAACTCTGCCAAAACAGGCAGGTAGTCAGGCTATGGGCAAACACACTCAACAATCAACAAACAGACAGGACATTGGCAGCTGAGTTAGTTACAAAGGACAGGAAGGAAACAGGTTTTGACAGCTACAGAAGCAAAGCAACAGACAATCTTGCAAAGACTGTCTGAAAACTGGCCTCTACTGTATATAGCGTTTACTCTGAGGCTTTCAGGGAATAAAAGGCAGCTTTGTAGGCTGGTGTCTGTGATCTCTGGAGAATGGAAACTTGAGGACAACAAGAGGGCAGGTGGAGCGGGACAGTGAAAGAAAGGGTATGAGGTTGTCTCTGGGTGCATTCAGGCACATATATTTTAATGGAAATGTCTTAAACCAGGCAGGAATTAAAAGTCAATCGCTTACCTGCGGATCCTTCCCCGTTTGAATGCAGTCCTCTCTGTTGCCAGGTAACGGGGGCCAGTAGATCTGTGAAGGAAGAGAAAAACGAGTGCTGATTAATGATCCCATAACTTGGAAGTCATGCAAACAACGATCTTATTCTGCAATATTGCAAAATGTAATTGCTGTGTTGAACCCACTCATGCTCTATGTGACTCTGTTAATGCAATCAAAACATACTAATCAGCACATGTATTGATACATTTTGAATTGTTTTCACTGCAAATCGAGCTCTATAGCAATTAGAGGCAAATTGAGCAGAGCATATGCTCTACATTTGATGAAACAAAGGCTTTGAAATGAAGCGCCAAAGACTGTGTGAGCTAACTCTTGGCTTGTAAAGCTGAAACCTTGACTGAAACATGACAGACACACTTATCATTTCAGTATCAGCCAAGAGGATAATTTTCATTTTCTAAGTCTAGGTTTTGAGATACTTTGTCTCTAATATTTCTGCATTCACTTCAACAATACAACAGTGATGAAAAGAAATTCAGCCATAAAAATAATACTAATAAATATCAACAGCAGTGTGTCTTTTCAGAAACAATGTCCAGGTTACCATGGAAAGCACATTGTGTTCACAGTGACCCTTTTTAGTTGCAACTACTTTCTGTTTAATAAATAGACCCTATAAAATATCTTATGTGGCTTATCCAAAATAACAGCACATTTTTGTGACTTTCTTTTTTTTTAATGCTCTGAATACCATTCATACAATTCCTTTCTCCTCTATTGGTTGGGTTAAGTCACGGTAATTATCAAGAAATTAAACAAATTCATTTAGAGAATGGCAGCTAAGACCAATTTCAGTAATTGATTTTTTTTCCCCACTACATCAAATACTGCCATTATTTACAGAACAAGTTACATGATTTTGCTGCTGAGATATGTGAATGTCCCTCTCCTCTACTTTCATACTACTTGGAGGCAAACTTTGCTGATTTTCAACCTGCTCTGTGTCAATGTAGTGTGTGCAAATGAATAATTGATTGATAAATGATTCCCCTCGTGTCATAAGCACCAGAGCTCCTCTCTCATTTGCCAGTCCAGTCACCCGGTGGACTTTTGATGGCAAATGGGCGGGGAGCTCTGGCCACTCGCGGCACAGCGAGAAACCAAACACTCCTGATCTGCACACACTGTGATGACACAGAGCTGGTTGAAAATCTGCAACTTTCCTTTCACAATCAGAGTTAGACCTTTTGATTAAGACTGACGTACCTAATTAAAAAACAAACATGCTTTTATACCCAATTATATGCTGTTGAAGTATTTCTCGTTGAAACATTAGGAAACACTAGACTTGCTTACTACAGACGATATGTACTTAGCTACAATAATAGGAAATAGAAACATTGGGAGTCTTTGTGATACTATGATAGACTTTAAACTGGTTATACTGCAGATGTAATTTTACAAGTGTTGACTCCAGAGCCTCAGTCCCCTTCAGTGTCAATCTTCTGTTCTGTGCCTAGAAATAAAAGTAGACCATTGGCTAGAAAGAAGCAGGAAATCTTTGCTGAGCCAACCCTTCATAGTATCCTAACAAGACCATCTGGAGCTTAAAAAAAAGGATAAATAAATAAAACGCTCTTCAATTTTCAACTCAAGTTCTCACAGTATAGATCCAAGATTTCCTGATTATGAAAGTCCCAGGGTCTTCGTCTCATTCTTCCAATTCAACAAGATGAGGTGAATCTCAGATACGCATGAAATAGAATTTGGACCTGAAACAATGGGACTAGTTTTCACACTGCTTTCAGCAAATGAAAAATGAAATTGAATTGCCACCGAAGAGGAAAGCCTGAATCTGTCCCAGTATTGAGACAAAGCCATGTGTGATACTGTAGTTTCTTGCAGACTAACAGAGGTTTTCTTTCAGACAATAAGTCTTTGTCTGGAAATTGACTTTGTTTTGGCGAACAGGGAGAAAAGAAACCAGAGAGGAAAACAAACGCTCCTGACTTGCATTTCTATGCCTGATTATGTTCAGTGAGTATGTAGACTGAGAGCATGTGCTTGTGTGTCAAGGGGCCACTGTGGAAGCTGTAGGATTCTTAGAAGTGTGTGTGAATGGAAAGTGATAAAGCAAGAGAAAAAGATAGGTGAGGCTTTATCCTTTTTTGCCCTGAATTTCATTTTGGCAGTAAAGTTTGAAACATATTTTGTCTCCTCTATTATATATTTCAGTTTATCACGGGCAGTCCAGTGGACTCAGTGTAAATCAAGATGACGGAAACCTGGCTCACCAAAAATTTTAAATTCTCTTCTTCTCAAACAAGTTCTGTGTGGATTAAGAATGTGTGAATGTGTTTTTTCTAATTAGAGAGTGAAGTGAGTACAAATATTTGTAGTCTACAGACTTATGTGGGATCAATCTTTTTTTTTTTTTTTTTTTACAAATATATGTCCAGTTGCACACAAGATTTGTGAATGTCAGTTTTATGTGTTTTCTATGAAACGTAACGCCAACCTTGATGCTTCAGGCACAATAATAGATCTATGATTAATCATCATATACATAGTTTATATTTGCAATAAATGTTTTCTTTTGGTAAAGTCAACACATTTTGTTCAACTTGGACTTTGATTTGATTGTGTGATAATTTTATACGACAATATGATTTGATTCACCTTAATGTAAACAGTATTACCATGGCAAATTGTATTCAGCTTGGCTGGTAGAAATTTTACTCTATATAAGGAATGTTTGTGAGATACTTTTATAGCCTTGGGTACAATTTTTCATTAAATATGAAGTTACTAACTGAGTTTATTGTATGCAGAACTGTCAAAATGACAATTGTTGTATGGGACGTTATGTACCGGACATTTCTTTTCTGAGCCTAGTTACCTCCTGGCCTGGCCAAGAAATAACTCAACAAATGAATTGTTGTTTTCACACTTTGGTTTTTGTTTAAATGTGTCGGTGAGCTTTAGAGGTGCCAAGAGACTGATTTTGTTACCACTGGAAAGAGCCAGGCTGGTTCCCCACCCATTCTAGTTTTTGTGCTAAGCTAAATTAGGCGGCAACTGCCTGAAAACTTATATTTACCATGTCATGTCTGTACATTCTCAAAATGTTTTTTTTGTGTGTGTGTAAAAACTGTATATAAAAAAGATATTACTGCAAACTTGATTTTGATAGACAGCTCCCTCTTCACACCATCTGACTGAAAATATGGGAATCCATTAGAAACAGTTTTCATGCCTGACTAAAATGAATAAATAAATTATGCCTATACTAAAACTTGGCCTGAAATGGTTTGGATCCCTGGACCAGACATCATGCTGGACTGATATGAATGCATGACTGTAGAAAGGCCTGGCTCTCACACAGTCTGACCCAAAGCAGTCTGATAGCATGCCTGACTCACATTGATATACTATGAAATCAGGCCCTGCCTAAAACCTGGCTGGCTATGGTCTGAGTCAGTGTACTGCAATATTCCATCCATCGTCTAAGCGTCTCGCTCCGCACGCTTTAGGAAATGTGGCCGACCTCCACCAGCCACACGTTCCTTCCTCTGTTTAACTGTTTCTTGACACTTCATGAATTTGACTCTACCTCTTCAAAGTGCTCTTTAATTTCTAATCCACCCTCAGACATAATTCACATTTGTTATGTCTTTGATCTTTGAACGTGAGGGAGTGTTAAGTTTAACTTCAGAGCTGGAAACAAGTGAGCCAAGCAGGACAGTAACAAACACAGGCTGTCCTTTTAACTGCGGGTCATAACCTTTAACTGCCTCTGGGACTAAACAGGACCAAAAATGTCAGTAGCTTCAGGCAAATTATTTAAAAAGTCAGCAAAAATCACAAAAATATAAAAACCATCAAAAGTCATCTTTGTTCATGTGCCTGCTGCTAAACAACCTGTAAGAGATCAAAACCCTACAGTATATTTTACACTTTAGATTAAACCAGCAGAGGAAACAGACTATATAACCCCTGAAAATGTAATAAACTCATCTTGTTTAAGATATATTAAATAAATGCATTATTCCACTTATATTTTTGCTATGATTTCCATATTCCCCATGGCTATACATGTCACAATTTTGTCTATGTGCACTCAACTTGTAACTCTGTTGGGACAGGCTTCTGTATGTAGCAACATCATGCTGCAGCATGCTGATGTAAGCAGATGCATTTCCATTTACTCAGTTTTGCACAAAACCATCTGTCTTTTTTGTCAGCTCAGTGTTGCTGAGCCAAAGTAAAATTTGGCACAGGCAGACAGATGGAATCATGGGTTGTAATGAGTTTATTTTTGACTGAATCCGGATGCAACAAAGCTTAAGTTGCCTGATTTTAATATTGGATTGAAATATTGTAAGAACCTTTGCACTCTGCAATCCTACAACTAACTAAAAAAATAGTCCCTGGGGAGCAGGTTAACATTTCAACACAAACTCTGCTTTTATCAACAGGGCACTTTTTACATTGTATTCTTTCGAGGCCAAAGGGATTATTCCAAAATTAAGATACACTAAGTAAACTGGGCCAGAAGCCAGGAAACACAGCAATACAAGATACACGACGTGAAGTAAACTGAGTAAAATAAAGCAGCTGTCTGAACGTGCTGAAACATATCTGACAGGTGGCAACCACATTTCCACACCACAAAAAAGACATACATAAAAACATTTTATATACAATAATCAAAGATGATATATCAAATACCAACCTACTCATGTTTTAAGGAAGGAGACAGTGGAATATTTATTCCATCACATAAAACATTTACATGAACTGAATCACTATTTGTTTTAGTTTTTCCTGGGTAATTATCATTAAGTAAACTGTTTCACTTCCAAGATTTGATTCAGTATGAACTGGATCCAGAGAAAACACACTCATGCACTATTCTAATGCCATCTGACTTGCTTTCAACCAAAGCCTCATGTATGGAATTAAACCTTACTCCCATTTCCAATTTGACCACACTGTTGGTCAGAGTTACAGTGGAGAGGGTGGCAAATTAGGTTTTTTATGCCAAAGAGATATTACAAGCTTTTGTAGGCAAAGTTTGGGCTGGAGAAATACAAGCTAGTTTAATAGACTGTACAGTATTGTGCAACTTCATTCTGGTTGTGAAAACTCTGAATGTTTTTTTTTACAAAGTTTACAAACTGCTTCATTTAGTGTTTTTACTAGTTTAATCATCTGGCCCATTTGTTTTAGAGAGGGGGAAACTTCTGTGGATAATTTAGCTCTTGGTGAAAACCTCCTGAACAATGAACACTGAAGGAATCAGGACCTTACAGTTTACACCTGGGAGAAGTTTCTGCTGGTTGCAATCTGCAGTCCTCACTCCTATTCCACTAAATCCTTCACACCATTCCTTGAATATCAATAATATCAACATGTGTTGTTTGAGTGGTATTTTCTCTAGAGAGGGCAAACACAGCGAATATTCATTTCATTTTTTTGTTTGTTTTCTTCTCTCCTTCTCTCAGTGCTGGTTTATGGTTTAGTATTTGGCAGATGTGTCATCTTATAAACCTTTGTTTCATTGACCTGGCATCGCAGATAGATTTCACAATGGCTGGCTCTGATAGATGCACGGGCATTAAGGCTCAAATGTCTTGCAGCAAACTAGAATATCAGCAAGCTTCTTGCTTGATCATCCGCCAAGACAGAGAGCAGTGAGAGGAGGTAAGGAGAGGAATTAAAGGGTGGATAAGGTGGGCGACATCTGGTTCTCTGTTTACATAAATTCCCTGTTCACCCATTCACTCTGTGTCATCCCACTCTCTTTGACCCATGTATGAGCACAGATAGACACACTTAAAAGCACACACACACACACACGTGGACACACAGTGCTGGTCTCAGGTTGAGTGCTGAAGCACAGCACTGTATTTTGTTTTAGAGAGAGTTATCTTTGTTCTGTGCCGACTAGAAACCAGTTTGATGAAACAGAGTGGAGATACTGGGCGCCCTACTGGAGACTGAAATATTAATTCATATATGCTGCATATTTTCCCCGAACTATGCTCCTACAGATGAAATGAAATCCTATTTTAATTTAGATCAGCTCATTTCCTCTTTTGTCGAAGCCTTCCAATAAAAACGCTGAAAACTCATAAGCTGTAACTCACAGGTATAATAATTCCACAACTCCACAAATCACAGCTAAACTTCTATCTGTGTCCTCTGTTCCACTGAATATATACATGACAGATGAGATACACGTTTTTCCATAATTGTTAACATGCTGAATCTGGTCTACACTGCCAAAGCACTGCATCACAGTGACATAAACTCTGTCATTCTTGAAATGAGTTAGTAAGTTTAGTTAGAAATACAAGATCCAATATTTGTAGGTGTAATTAAATTGGTAATAATCAGTTTTGAGGAAGCTACCTTGAAAGACTAGCTTTGCATGTACCAATTACTTCACACTGGAAGAAGTTGAACTAGCTGTCCTGAGGAGAAATCTAGTTTGGTTTACTAAATCTACTTAGAAAAAGTTTAAACTGCATCACTTTGTAAACAGATCATATTGACAATGTACATGTTATAACAAATAGCCTACAAACCAAAATTGCCATCTTGCAGTCGTATGCCTCAGTACACCAGTTAAGTTGCACTTTTTTATCCTTTCGGATGTAAAATTCCATCACTTTCTCATTTTATTTTACTTGACATTTGTGTGAAAATGAGTCATAATGAATGAATGAATTCTTGAGTTATGGTCAAAAACATGATTTGTGTGGTCACCATGACCTTGACCTTTGACCTCCAACTGTCAAATTCAAGACAGTTCCTTTGTGCCAAATTTGAAGAAATTCCCTTAGGGTGTACTTGAGAATGGCGTTCATGAGAAACAGACAAATGCAAGGTCACAGAGACCTTGACCTTTGACCACCAGATTCCATTCAGTTGATCCTTAAGTCCAAGTGGATGTTTGTGCCGAATTTGAGGATATTTCTTTAAGGCGTTCTTGAGATATCGCCCTCACGAGATTGGGATGGCGAAAATGCCGCATGCCAGTAAAAAATGCAACTCAACTGAGTTTCTTGCAAAAAATGAAGTGCCCACTTATTCACAGCCCATGAACCAAAAAAATAAATAAAACACCGCACTATTCATGGGAAAGTGCAAGGAATGTCATGCAGCATCAGCATCAGTCAGACATCTGCCTTCAGAAATTGGAGGGTGCATGAGACCAAGCAGGATTACGCAGTTAACCAAGTTACTTCTTAAATAGTCTGAACTTAATACTCTTAACTTTTGTCGACAAATAACAATAACGAATACTTATGACTAATTGTGGTCAAATGGGTGAAAATACAGTCGAAAATGGCGATTAAATTTTAAAAAAAAGTTTCCTTTCCTTTTATGGACAAAAAATGCTGCAGTAGTTCACTACACAAAAATGGCAAAAAGGTAATTTAACCACTTAAATCACCTAGTCCTAATATGAATGTAGTTCAGCTATCAACAAGCTAAACTACCAGTCCAATTACATGTAGTTCAATACTCCCCAACATGGTAATAATAGCATTATAGCATTGCTCTCTCTCTGTTAGTCAGACTCCGTGTTTGATGACAGTGGAAATCTGCGGCTCACTCAACAGATCTGACTTCTGGATCATAATTCATCTTTCATGTCTTTCTGGTGAGCCAAGAAACTGTAACTCTTGCAGCAGAACCGCTGTGTTTGACAAGCCTTTGTGACAAATTAAACATAGGCTACAGATTAAAGGTGACGTTGGTGGAATAACAAGCTTTGATTCATGACTGACTGCACTTTTACAGGTGTTGAGGTTGAAGAAATGTTTTGGCAAAGGAAGGAGATCAAATTTGACTCGTTCAGAACAACCCTGTCATAGATCAGGAGAAAAGAGTTGCATATCTGAACTTACTGCTTTTATCAAAATTTCTGCATGTATACAAATTTACCTCAGAAAACAGGTGGCTGACGCATTATTTTTATCATTTTTTGCTAAAAAGTGAACTTTCTTTAAGCTTTCTTTAATATTTGCAGCACTGTTTTCTGTTTACGTTTCAGCGATGATGCAATAGCAGTGATATAAAATAAAATCGGTGTTTGAGTCACCACGTATATGGTTGATTTATGAGTTCAGAGTGCTTTAACAGATGTTCTGCAGAGAGGAAATTCTGGAAAAACACAATATTGTACGCCTATCTCTTCGAGTCATATATTATCTACCGCAGATTGAAACCACTTGCAGAGTCACAGCGACTTAAATCAAACTGGAATGATGAATGTAGACCGTACAGTAACTAACCTTTTACAAAACATCAATCACCAGAGTTGAATACATTAAAATACTACAGTAACTAACTGATATTATTTACTGTCTCCAAAAGCCTCACCTCTTTGGACTCGCTGCTGGCAGGTCCCAGCATGAGAGAGTACAGGATGTCTTTCCCTCCCAGGAAGAGGCGGTCACGGTACTCATCCAGAAAGACGGTGGTAAGAGAAAGCTGGCTGTGATGACCGCTGAAGATAGACGACCTGTTGGTGGACAGCAGGTCTGCAAAGAGAGAGAGAGGGGAGAACAGGATGATTGGTACGACAGAAACATATCTCTTTACATTATTTTACAGCAAATTTAAGAAATTCCCTTTGAGGACTGAAGCATAAAATTCAAGCTGGAGCTCAAACAGAGAGAACAATGGTGAGTTAAACAAGTTATGATAGCGATGAAGAAGAAGAGTGTCTTCTGTTCTCTCACAGGACGCATTACTGATGGATTGTAAAACTTTTTTGACACTGAAGCCTTAATGACTGTTGTCAGCATAAGGGACTCTCGCCCCTGTTGCTAACCAACAGATACATTTACATCAGTTCAAATCATTTAATGTTATTTGATATGGAATTCTGCTGCCTGACCATGCACAAGCACTGACTGGCAGGGTGTTAAGGCTGGGCACTTGTTTTATTCCTGGCATGCTGAATGTAAAGCATTTTGCGAGACATCAATTTGTTCGCCCATGAATAAACATTGAAAAAACATGAGGAGACTGCTGATGAATGTATTATTTTAAGAAGGTTTTAAAAATGATTTTGCCCAGGCCTAACCACAAGGGAACTAATTTTTAAAGACTGATCTGATATGGGAAGATCCATCTTCTCAACACCTTAACATTGGCTCCCATGAGCTGTCCCTGCCTATACATTAATCAGGCGGCATTCTGTTCACACTTACTGTACTGAAAGTGATATGTTAAAGTGAATACCATAAAAAAAAAAGCACGTCTCCACTGAGAATCCACATGTTGGAACATCGCCTTTTGTTCCGCTCTACACTATTTGTCTCCAAACCTTTCCTGTTGCTGCTGTCAACACTTCATTTGAATTAAGGGATGTTCCAAGAAAAGATCTACAGTATAAACCAGAACAGGATATATGAATCTTTATTAATCTGTGATGGAATGCAGCAAAAACCAGGCAGTAATTCATCCTCAAAGCTGTAATGCCATATCACACTAACTAATAAAGCTCTCACAATGATTCAGGCGGAGAAAGCCTGTTCTTACACCCAACACGTCAAATACGGCCATTTCATCAGTGGACCTCAGCATCAGATATCAATGCATGGAGGCACCCTTTGCAACAGTATGATACGCCCAGAACCCAAGAGAGAGTGACCCATTGTGGCAGAATGATACACACCGGGCTGTGGCTGTTTCAGATCCAGCAGCAACAACCATAGAATAAAGACAAAGAAAATCTTTATATTGTTGGATGGGTCTAACAAACATCGGACTTTAACCAAGGGGCCTGCTGTTCCTTTTTATCTTTCCAGTTATTTTAATATCAACGTAGTGTGCTAGTATGGGTAGCATGCTTCGCTAGAGACATAAGTCACATGGCGTATCACATGACGTTACATTATGTTACTTATTTTAAGCTACACCATCATGTTATTAGCAATTTAACATCAAAAGGGGTGTGTTTTACCAGGTTTTACCCATGTTGAAAGTTTAGTTTGTAAATGACTGTGTATTTGACCAGCAGAAACTGTAATTTTTCTTTGAAAAGGTAAGTGTACTTAAAAAAAAAAGTGGCAATGCGTGTAATAAGCAAAAAACAACAAGCTGTCCCTGAACATCTAAAACTGATGCATGCTGATGTAAAAATATGATGTGCTTCTCGCACATCATATTTTGACATGTAGGTCAAAGCGGCAGTATTTGAGCCATTGGGATAAGATTGTGTTGGGAAGACTATACTCTGCATGCTTTGGCCTGTAATTTATTTCTCATACCATCTGCCATTCAATACTCTCGTGCATGCTAAATCGCAATTTCTTGCTGTCATTGTCCGGCGTTGTCAATTGAAATATTAGCTGTTGTATCAACTTATCAGAATTAACCAACAGCACATTGACACACCTTCATTCTTAGCCTATCATCTTGCTGCTTTTTGCCTTTACTTCTTCATTAGCTGTGCTCCACCTCCACATCAATGCCTCGGCTTCACAGATTCATCAACCTCATCAACCTATCAGTCTCAGCAGAGTCAGCAGCCATCACCACCATCAGTGTCTGGACCTCAGGGAATTTATCTTACTGCTGCTCAGGGTAGACGTCCCTTAATTTCAAAATCTCCCTGCAGAGTCTCAGAGCCAAAGCCTTTCTGTGTTAATCATCATGTATCATCTGATAATCTGCACATGTGTAATTGTATTAAGCAATCATCTCTACTTCATTCTGTATACATACTGTATTTGAATCCAGTGACCCCAAACAATTTGAAAAACTCTACTACTGAAAAGCTATCTGAGGTGCATGACTTTATGAGAGCACTCACTCATGGTACACACTTCCATATAAGTTAACATGTATCAGTGGGAGAGCAGGAGTCCGTCTGCACACACCAGCTTGCACCTGGCTCTCCTCTCTGATCTGGCAGCAGCTTCAAAGTCAAAAGGTTGATGCAACAACTCTGCAGGAGTGGTCGGGAGCGGGTTGAATTCAAGTTCAGCTATACATGGGGTGTCTCACACACACACACACACACACACACACACACACACACACACACACACACACACACACACACACACACACGCACACACACACACCACAAGTACATAAACAGCAGCAAGCTCTCTGGTTCTAAGCCTGTCAAACTCCCATAGCTTGAGAGACTTTCTCACACAAACACGTATTACATCTCCCTAACTTACCTTTTCCTCATGACTCTCCTTCTGTATCACCTCTCTCTCTCTCTCTCTCTCTCTCTCTCTCTCTCTCTCTCTCTCTCTGTCTCTCTTGCAAGGTAACGAGATGAGGAGAGAAATTCAAGTGTGAGAGGATGTCTTCGGTATGCCAAACTCGCTGGAGGAGTCTTTCAGCTCAATCGGCTTTCAGTCTACCTCTCATCACTCGTCTGTCGCACTCGTTATTCCTCTCTCTCTTTTTTCACTCAGTCCAACATACACACACAGACATACACACACACACACACACACACACACACAGACATACACACACACAGTGAGAAAGTAAGTGAGAGAGTAGGCTCAGTCACTCACCACTCAGCCACGGTACTGACTGAGTGAAGCACAGGGGCCTCCTGTACCAGTGACACCTTGTCCATCACTGGGGCCTTGTACATACACACACACTTACACACACACACACGCGCACACACACAAATGATTTGTTTTTGTTAGAGTTCTCCATTTCTTAAGCTTCCATACACACCTGCATACGTTACAGTAAGGCTGCACACACACACACACACACACACACACACACACACACACACACACATTCCTGAGATCCTCCTCATTACAAGTGCACAAGAAACTTTTACAGTGATAGGAGAACACTTTCAACAGTTTAACATTTTATCGTGTTTTTTCTTCTATATATACTCCCTAACAGAACCTTTACAGCATGAAAATCAAAAACAGCCGACCGACATGGAAGCCTGTTAAACGTTGTTGCACCAAATCCTCTGAAGACAGTGATTAGGGGAATACCTTTTTTTTTTTTTTTTAAAGACTGGATGTAAAACTTTAAAGCTGCTGGCAGAATAACTGGGAGACACACGAGCGGGAAGACATTAGGGAATATTCTGTAGGGAGCGAGAGAGTTAGAGGGAGTTGGAGAGTGGAAGATAAAGTTGGAGAGGGAGAGGGAAGGGAAGGGTATTGTGGCTTTTAGCGGCTGGTAAAAGTCAGAACATAATGAGTGGGAAAGGCAGAGAAAGCCACAAGAGAGACAGAGAGCATAGCGATGTATGATGGATTTATTAGGACTGACAAGGTTAGCAGGAAACATATGATGAGGAGACAGTGGAGATAACCTTTCGAACTGTTTTACATTAGATGATGGAGTTCTGTGCCAGTGCACGATACGCCTCTTCCTACCAAATGTTTTATTTCCTCAGTGTAGTTTAAATATGTCCATTGTACTTTTGAAAATTGGTAATTTTTTGCCAAATGTTTTGACATGTTTTGGACGAAAAGCCGATAGAGTTGCAACACTACATCCAAACCACCAGCACAGTTTCGTACACTGATACCAGCAGACATGTAGAGGCCCAGATATTGCAGCCGAAAGGTGTAATATGTGTTTTCATGACACATTTATCAGCAAAACATGCAGCAGCTCCACACACCATCAGCTGGTGACTGTCTGTCTCCACAAGTTCAAATTTTTCCACGTAGCTCTGAGCCCTGAGATGACCTCCGGCTGGAGAGTGAGTGATGACTGAAGACTGTGTGTGGATTTGAGTATGTGTGATTGGTAGATTGTGCAGTTTTGCATGTGTTTGTGAGCTGACACCCTCAACAGATACTGTAGCTAATACATCTATGTTTATGGCACCCCTCTTTGTTTTGACAGCAAAGATTCCCGAAGAATGTCAAGTTACGAGGGCATAGATGTAAATATAAAAGTCTATATGACTCCCGCCAACAACTTTTTTTTGTAGATTTGCTATGGTTATCAAAGTTTGTTTCAGAGTGACTTAAAAACTTTGGGATGTCTGGTGATACAGTGGTTAAGATGCATTTCACGTAACAGGTTTAATTCTGGCAGGAACATTTGTTGCAACTTACGCTCCTCCTTCTCTATCCAGCACATCATACTTTAATGTTCACTGTCACTATATATTAAAGGCACAATGCCAAAAATGAGAAAATGAATTTATAAAGGTAAACACAATATTAACCTGGCTCAATGTTCTTGACAGCTAAGATTAATGATAATTTCATCAGTTTTTTAAAAAAGTATTTAGTCAGTCAATATTATGGTTAAAGGATCACCAAGACTGTTACAATTTATCCTGTGGGGGACATGAATGTCAAATTTCATGGTAATACATATAAGAATTGGCATTTCACACCTTATTAAAATAAAATATGTCAAACTTGTGGTGGTGTGGGAAGAAAAGACCGGTGACCACCAAAATCAGCATGATTCATCCTCTGGAAACTATGAAAGTGTACAGAATTTCATGGCAATCCATATAATAGCTGTTGATAGGATGGCTATAAGCCACATGTACAGTCAGTGTTGGCATTCATCAGTCACATCAGAAGGGTGCTTGATGTGACTGAAGGGCACAGATTTATGCTTTTTTAAAAGCATGAACTTTGGCACTCAGAGCAAAAGAAAAAACAGTGCACATGACTAGTATTTCAACCCAAGACCTGTGTTTCTGAACAATGATTGGCCGCTTAACACGCACAATAGCATCATCAAAAGTCTTTCAGTATTTGTTTGGTGACTTGTGTAGTCTGAAAGGTTGTTTGGTTACTTGGTATGTTCTGGGCAACATTTTCAAAGATCTGGTTTCCTGAACTTTCATCTTTAAATGGAGTAATTATCTGATTTTTGGCACACTAAACTTTGTCATTTTTTTTCCCCGTACTGTAAATACACACACTCACAAACACACTCAGAATACTGTTTGATGTCTCTTTCCCGTCTTTCTTTCTACATTGTTATCTTGTAAATAACTTGGATGTATATACAAATCTTCAAATAGCGACTAAAATGGGAGCACATTTATACCACAGCCACACACACACACACACACGGACACCGACTTCTCTATATAATACATCCATGTCGCACACACACAAACAGAGGGGAAAGGTGAGCTAACAGCTTCCATCTGCAGCTTGTTATCACTCCAGCAGCTCATCGCCTCACTATGGAAGCCACACCACTGTCTCACCTCTCACCAACCTCTCTCTCTCCTATCTATCCTCACATCTCTCCTGTCTCTCCATTTAACCTCTTTCCCCATCTCTTCTGTCTATCCATCTTTAACTTCCTGTTTGGTGTTGAGTTTCCTCTATTGAAGTCACTTCTAAATATGTCCTCCCTTTCATCTCTTATGTCTCTCCATCTGTCTTCCTGTCTCTCTTCCCTTCGCTGCTATAATTTTCTCTCTTGTCTCCCTTTCTATCCGTCTTGTGTCCTACAGGCTTATACATCCCCAAATTCCCTCACAGCATCCATAGGGAGACGTCTACATCTGTCTCCAATGTGTCTCATTTCCCTAAAGGCATCCAGCCGACGCTGCATTGACAAACAGCAGCCGTGCCAAAACCGAGGCGACACGCGGAAGAGCATCTGGTTTCACTGTACGTGTCAAACCTCAGCTATCGCATCATGCAGTCTCAGCCACTTCAAAGATATGTGCGCAGTAATTTATTCTGGGATTTGTTTACATTGTCAATGTTCCGCTTAGTCAGGCTGAGGCATGCTCTGGTGTCTGTCAAATCTGAGACTCAGACGACTCGGACTGGGCAAAAGTATTCACCGCTGGTGTTGAAAGTTCAATTGCTTATTTGCATTTTTTTTGTTTGATCTGAGGGCTTTCGTGGTCCTTTCATCACCCAATGGCATGTAAAAAAAAGAAAGATCTAGTGTGATGAAACTGCATTACAGCATGAATGCATTTTGTAAAAAAAAAAAAAGAGAGAAATGAAAGAAAAAGAAAAAAAGGGGGCAAATGCAAAATAAAGGTTAAATAAGATAAGATTTGCTCTGACAGGTTCGGAGACAAGAGTGAAAGTGGGTTCAAGAGGAGAAACAGACGAACAAAACGGAGCAGAGAATGAAAATAGCTCACTTCCAAATCTCATGCTTACATCTCTAATGTACAAATTGGGCACAGGCAGAGTGTAAGCTGTGTAAAGCCACACACGCACATGCATGTAGGCACACACACACACAACAATAGCATCAGTGTTATCGTTGCTCAGTGGGAGAAAGGGACACATCTGAAGCCTATTAGACCCCCTGTGCTACAAAATGCATACCAGAAACACTAACACACATGCACACACACATACGCACGCACGCACGCACGCACGCACGCACGCACGCACGCACGCACGCACGCAGACTGTCATGAATTAATAAGTCCCTGGTTCAGTCACACCTATCCTTACCTCAGCTGACAAAACCCACTGTCAGTCTCTGTCTCTCTAAATATTGCTTTTTGACCTTTTGTTTTCATGAGCTCTGACACACAAACACGCCCGCTCACAAACAAATAAAGACCCATTAGGCTCATTACACCGCTGACAGGCTTCCCAGGGTATCATTAGATCTCGGCTGTATATTGTTGCAGTGTGCCAAGTATTTCTGGAATCTGCCGCATGGACAAAAAGTCATCTCACGGTACTTCTCCTCTCACTCCTCCTCCTCCTCCTCCTCTCACAGGTCTCATATTCCCTGTCATCCTCTTCAGTTTCCCTCCTCGCGTGGTTCTTTATGAGATGTGTATCAAAGCAGGACAAATTACATAGATTATGGATAACTTCCTGACCTTTAGTTTTTCATATGAATTGTATGAATAGAAAAAGAGGAAAATGCAGCAAAACTGTTATATAAACTTGACTGTTGGATTTATCATTACTACAGTAAATGTGACAATTTATCCTTATGGAGAATTTTGTTCATATTATTTCATCTGAATAGTGAGTGTGTTCATAAGTTAATAAGTGCAAGATATCAAAAAACTAAACACAAGTAGGGTATTTACACCGCATACTGCCTTTTATTTCTGTGCAATTTAATGTCTTCAGGGTATGTCTTTACACATGATAATGGCGCTTGAAAAATGAGTATGACACCTGGACAGTATTAGATACATCAGGTTGGATTACTTTTATAAACCTTCCTCCTCTCTCAATCTCTCTCGCTCTGTCTCCGGTGTAAAGAGAACAGCAGCAGATGAAGGAAAGCACAGCTGCAGCCTCTCACAGCACAGAGTACTGGTGACTGAATAGCTAAGTTCAACCTCAAACAGAAATGTTATTAAAAACTGATGATTGCTGTCCTTTGCATCTGTTCTGGTTTTACATATGTTGCTGCATTCAAGTTCCTAAAATTGCATGTCAAACTGGTCATACACTGTACAATTTGTGTATGTTTCTGACCTGATTTTTGAGCCTCGTGAATTTTGAATGAGGATCGGTCATGGTCCAGTTCCGGACATTTGCGATTCATTTTTGACATATCTGAAAGTTTTGTTGGCCGTCATCAGGCTCCCTCGGCACGAAAGCTAAACTCTGAGTCGATTCCCCAAAGTCAATGCCTTTGTTCTCACTTAATTGCACGCTGCTGATTACCTCCTAACTTGTTTGTCCCTGTGTGCGTGTGTGCTTGTGTGAGAGATTGTTATAAAGTGCCAAGGTTTGTGTTTTTGCAATTTTGCAATCACACAAAATCGTTTTCATGTTTCTTTTTTAACCTATTTAGAAAGTGTTAATTCAACACCCAGATAACAGTGTTTTCATTGTTTAGACTGACAGGCATTTATCCAGGCAGAGATACCACAGGCCAGATAGATCGTGACAGTGTAAATCCTGGGATTTCCTGCCAACCTGTTCCTGCTCCTCACTGGAGATGTCACTTTACAGCTCGCATTCTTAAGACACTCGATCATGTGATAAAACCATGAGATCATGAGAGGTGAGATGAGCGCCAAAGAGAAAACTGAAAATCTAGTGACCATACAGTCTGATTTTGTTTCTTTCTTTGCCTTTTGTTTTGTTTCTCTTTTTTTCTTATCTTAGTTTCCTATTCTCTCACACGCACACCCACACATTCAAGGCTTCTTCTCTCTCCATCGTCTCAGGATGCCTATCAGAGTTCTTGTTACCCGATCTTCCCTGCCGGGCCAATCAAAACACAGCGCAGGGTGTTACCTCATCACCCTCGATCCTCATCAACCCTCACCCCCCGCTGTCTCCCCCTCCTCCCTCATTTCATCATCTCCCCCTCCCCTCTTCCTCTCCTTATTTTCCTCCCTTCCTGAATGCCACTTTTTACTTTCCATCTCTCTCTTTCATCCACTTTCATCTGTTTTTCCTTCCATTTTTAATCCACTCTTATTCCATTACTCACCCGCACCACACACCTCTCTCTCATCCAAAATGATCCATGTCATACTCCACTTCTTTTATCCAAAGCTTTCCTCTGTCCTTTCCCTCATCCCTGCTGTTTTCCTTTCATAATCTCATCCTTCCTCCCTTAACCTCAGAAATCTGTTACCCTCCCTTCTCAAGTCTTCTTGTTCTTACCCAGTTTTAATTCATCATTCCTACTGAGACTCTCTGAAAAAATACCAATGCTATTTCCTTCCCTCGGTCTCTTTTTAAACTTTAGTTTTACTCTCATCCCTCACTCCCTCAACACCTCATCTGAGACCTCCAGCTCGCTATAAAATTCTCTGTCTTCTGCTACTCATACTTTGTTAAGTGAATGCAGCAAAGCGCAAGCACATATGCAGTTTTGTACGGTCTATACAGCTTAGTCTAAACTTTTCTTTTTTCTTACTATAAAATTAAATTATTAATTTTTAATTTGTTTTTTTGGACATATTGATTGCCGGCTTAGTTATTTCATGAAACATTTAATGTCACTAAGCCAAAAACTGAACTAATGAACATAAACCTTTCTGTATCACAGACATAAAGATAAATAGCTGCATTGTCATCAACAAATGTAGCGCAAACGCAATCTGTTTTATGTGTGGTATTAAAAAAGAGGAAAAACAGCCCAGTAGTTAACTATTTGTAACTGATTTACATTACAAACTTTAATGTTTTAAATTCTAGAAAGAAGCTTCTGTATATTAGAAAAAGAAAAAAAAATTAAAAATACATAAATATTAAAACAGCATGAAGTTATCTTACTACACTTACAGCGCATTTTTCAAGATCTTTTAAAAAGACAAAACATTCTAGATTAATTTGAAAATAAAACACAGACCATCTTGAATCAGGATCACACCAGCCACTGTACAGAAATCTCAATTTAAATAAAACGTGGGCCAGGCATGTCAAATTGAGGGCCAATAGCCCCTTTCCTACTACCCTCCTGCATGCAGCTACCTTTCTCATACCATACCCATCTTCAAAGTTTGATCTCAATAACACACCTGTAAAGTTTTGTCGGTGTATCTTGCATGGTTGCAACGCTATTGCGTTGACAAAATCTGTCTGGCTAAAATACTCAAAACGGCTTCTTTTGTAGTTCCCGCAGTAGGTGTCTTGCACACCACATTTTGCCATGATGACTCACACACACACACACAGCCTTAAAAAGGCAAGTAAATATCAGCCGTCTCAACATTTTCATGGTTGGTAATGAAATTAAATATATACACAGTATCCATTCTGCAGCATGTTAAGTAAAGACAGCGGGGGCCAGTAAGACAACTGGTTGCAATACACATTAGGCTGTACTCTTTTAACATAAAAACAAACAGATGCACCCGAGAACGCAAACTCTGAACAGAGCCTTTCTTCTGGTATCACTTAACAGTGATGTTTGTGTGTGATTTTGTTTGTCAGTTGCTGTCTAATAGATACATCAGACAACAGTAGAGTCCCTGTACTCAGCTCTTCTCATCAGCAGCTTCAGTGGAACTAATTGATTTTGGGGGGTTTTGGCGGCAGCAGGAGCAGCATCTCTGTGTGTGGGACATGTAATGTCTCCCATCATACTTTAAAGAGGGTTCCCATCACCTCTGGCCTGTTTCTTTATCACTTTGTATTGGTTCTGAGCCAAAGTGCCAAATGGTACCACATGGGACATGGGAAGACGAGAAGAACCCTATTTGTCTTTGCATGTGTTCATGTGTGTGTGTTTAATCATCCTAGTAGTTTTTTCTTTCTGTTTTTCTTTCTTTGTGTGCTTGCTGCTCTCTGCAGTAAAGTCCAGCTGTACTACTGTGTATGTAATGCCTGGTGATTCTTTAATGTCTGCAGTCAAAAAAAAAACACACGAGCAGAGCTGTATCTCACAGACAGAAGGTAGTGAAGAGATGTTTCTTTCTCAAGTTGGAATAATAAGTCTTACTATAAAACACTGGCAAGGCATCTGTCATTCCAACACAGCGACCCAGCGTGCACTTGGCGGACGGCGATGTACAGGAGGAGGCCAAGTTCAACATTAGTCCAACTGAACACAAAGTTTTCATAAGGTGTTATTGTGAGACTGTGATTTGTTGAAAGTATTAAAGGCTTGGGGTTGACATGTACAGCAGATGGTCATGTACTATATAATGAATTTCATATTGAAACTACATTTACGCTTGTTTTCAATAAAGATGGTGTCATATCATCCAAATGCTTTTTTGGCAAGAGACCAGGAACTATGTCTGTATATAACCTTAGTCCTGTTTCTTGTTTAACCATGACCATGATCTTCTCCTTATCTTTACCAAGTTTTAATGGTTCTATCTAAAACAGGCTCCACTGGACTCAATGGGTAATACTCTCCTCCAATCACAAGCATGCATTTGCCCGCTGACATCTGCATAACAGGATTGACAACATCAGCTATCCTTTTTCTCTTCAGCTTCAGTGATCGTCCATGGACCCCCTCAGATGCAGAGTGTAGAATAGCAGATACCATCACACAGCTCATATATGCTATAGGATGCATATGTATTCAGGTAGGCATGTCCTGATTGGCTGGCAATGTTTATGAAAATTCCAGTAGGGAAAATCGTGCACATGATTGAAGGAGTGTATCGTCCATACATATGGGCTTCATATGTGCTAATAGAACTAGGGTTACAATATTGTAACCTTTATTTTTCTGCCTATATTGTGAACTACAGGCACACCAAGACACCCCAAAAAGTGGTTTTAAATTTTCTAATTTCCAAGTGAGGTTGCACTGGAATATGGTTGAAAACATTAACTTTCAGGATTTAATGTACCTATTTTATCTGAGATATCTACACAAAAATCCTACACAGTACCAGCACAGAGGGTGGGTCAGACCTCTTGAGGACAGCAGGGAGGAGTGAACATATATATGTGTGTGTGTGTGTGTGTGTGTGTGTGTGTGTGTGTGTGTGTGTGTGTGTGTGTGTGTGTGTGTGTGTGTGTGTATGATCATTATTCTAGGTGTGGCAGCTTGTTAAGAATTTAGAGTAAATGTTTTTAAGGGCTTGAACCCCCCCTTGGTGAATGTCCACTGCAGTGATTTGTGTTGCTCATGTTAAAACAACGAATATCAGTTTTGGCAGGTCTCTTAGTACACATACATGCACGTATGTGTACTAACACACATGCACACACACACGCACACACACACATGCACACAAATACACACACACACACGTCTATTCTTAAACATGGACATGCTAGTCCACCAAGAGTGAACAGACATACAGACTTCACAAAGGAAAGAGATACAGGATACTCCCATTATGTGCACAACAAACACACACACACACACACACACACACACACACACACACACACACACACGTCCCATATAACTCCTGTGTGTAAGTGGAGTACTATGTAATCTACATGACAGATGGTCAAAGCCACATTGTTGGGACTTGAACCCTCAACCTTTGCTTCTCAAAGAGACCAGTGTCTTTCAGCCTTCAGGTTAGCCTCTCTTCCTTTTATCTATCTATCTGTCATTCTTCCATCTTGGTTATCTTTCGCTCTACTCTTTCACCCTCCGCTCTTTTCCTTTCCTTTTCATTTTCGTAGCCTCTCTGTCTTTCTTTCCATCCATTAATCTCTCTCCACCACGGTGCCATGACCTCTTTTCATCTGTATTTCCATCTCTGTCTAATGCTCGCTTTTTCCTCTCTTCATTCATCCTTTTCCTCCATTTCTTTTACATTTACTCTTTCACGGACACATCATTTGTTTTCTCTCCACATTCAAACATCTCTTATTCATTACTTCCCTCTATCTCCCATCTCCCCTCTGTCCTTTTCTTTCACTGGGCTTAGAAATTCATTGATGTTTCTTCTCTTTCACGGATATTCCCCTCTTCCATTCACCCTTCAACCCGTTGATTCATGCCAGCATTAGGGGCACATGTTTTAATTCACAGTGCAGTCCTGGTTCAGGCATTTCAGAGGCCTGTGTGCACTGACCTCTAAGGGGTATCAATGCACTGTTTCTCTGGACATGTTTTTCAGCAAAGCTAAGCTGTTTGAATTCAGCAGGGTGTTTATCAGTCTATCCTTGGACTTTAGGGGACATGGTGGGGGGGGGTTAGACTTATCTCCCTCGGGCAGCTAGCGGGCCAGATGCAGTCTACCTTTATAATTATACTTTGTACAAGAGTTTAGCTATATCTTTAAGATGTATTCGGACTATGTAAAACTACAAAACTTTTAATAGGTGCTAGTTATGGCTGAACATGTTAAGGGACAGGGCTGCCGACAACTGTCAATAAAAGACCTAAACAATGAGACAGTCTCAATACTTTCCAATTTCTCTACCTTGTCTGTGGCACTTAAAGGCTTAACGCTTAAATGGCTAAAATTGCCTAAACATCTGGACATTGTAGTTTTTAAAAACATTTCTCAAGCAGGAGTAAATATGCATGTGCTGAGAACTATTTGAAACAACTTTTCATCAGTTGGAAAAAAACCTACGCTATGACTAAACAGATCATTATTAGGACCTGTGTCTGCATAGCTTTTTTGTTTCTGAGCGCCATTGTCTCTTTTCATTTTTTACTATTAGCAGAGAGCATCATGTGGCCACATGTGGCCAACTAGAGAAATAGTACCACACCCAGCATCTTCTTTCATAGTGCTCCTGCTTTTTGTGCGGCTGTTGTGTATGTTTCTAGTTGAAAATCTTACCAAAGTCACACAATGGCACAAACTATTGCATCAGGGCAGTGGTAGACCAGCAGCTTCCATGTTTAGTGAGGTAAAATTACATATCAGTGGAGTTTGGTGGCTTTAAGGAGAGCATGGATGAGTTTGACTTTGCCATCATGTCTGACGGCAAAGTAAAGCAGTGAAAGTATTCACACATAGTGTACACTTACAACGGTGTTGATTTTTCAAAATATATTTTGGTGCTACCTTCGTCCAGATGTTAAACAAGTTTGTAAACCATTCAAAAGTACAAGAGGTCATCTTCTGCTGCCAATAATGGCTGCCAAAATGCTAACTACTGCTGGCCATTTACCTGAGGCAGAAAATATAACTTATTAAATAAACATCCAGATTTTATTGTTCATTTATTCCATGATTAGATCAGCTTCAGCACTGACCGTTGACTATTAATGAAGAGCAAAGCGGAAGTACTGTTTCTATGGTTACCTGTTCAATATACCTTACCAGCTGCTTAAGAATGTTGGGTAAACTGATGACAAGTGTCCAGTTCTATGATTTTAATGCTGCCAGCTAGTAGTGAACATGTACTTTCTGCATCCACAGTATTTTATGAATTGCATGCTTTATGTTGATGAAGACAAAACACTTGAACTACCAACATGTTCCTGGTTCATTTCAAATTTGTTCTGCCGAGAAATAAACTTCAATCTTCCTATAATGCAATTTTCTTTCACAATCAGGCAAAACAATAGGAACAGTCAGCGGTGGGGTTATTCTTTATCGGCATGACACATGTGGTTCAGCAAAGAGAAACAATCAAGGACAGATGTTTTCATCTACAGTGTTTATAAAGGATTTCTTTCTTAAAGTTTTCTTATCTTGGATGTCCTTCTGGCTTTCTGATGTGTGAATGCACTATTCCCTCTTTATTTTTTCTTACTTTTTCCTTTTTTTCTCTCACCCACAGCATCATTTTTCTTTTCCCTCAAACATCACAGGCACCTTTTCTTCTTCTCACCCCAGCTTCCTTTCCATCTGTGCTCTCTGATCTGGCCCTATCTCAATCCTTTTTCCAGCTCCCCGTCTCTCACACATTGACTCTGAGTTCTGTATCCCCCCGACTAATTCCTCCATCTGTGTGTTCTCTGATCTGGCCAGGCCGCTATCTGAGGGTCGTCACATGAGAGATGCTGTTGACATGACACACAAGTGACACTTTGAGACACACAGATGTCTCCATCAGATGCAATTAATCTCTCTCTTTTTGACACACAATCACACACAGTCATCTTCAAACACATACACATACACATACACACACACACACACACACACACACACACACACACACACACACACAATTTCAGTATGTAGGTTTCTACATCAGTGGCAACTCATCTCTTTTTCTTCACACACACGTTTACATCCTTGTCAGTAATACCCAAACATACACACACAAAATTCTCTACGGATCAAAAACGCCTACACACATCAAACATACTCACTGTGCCTTTCTCTTTTTTTCTCACATACACCACTCTTCACCCCTCACATCATGCCCCCGGTGTCAGAAACATGTAGTGTGTTTCTTCTGTCAGCAGGTCCACATACCGAACAGAAGACCTCTCTATGGTGTCTCTCTAGCCTCCAAACTAAATATGGGTGATTTTCATGAACCGGACAAAGCACTGCTGTGCCGCTTCCATTACAGTATGTTGGCTATTATATATAAAAGACTGAGTAAATATATTTTCTGTATATGACCAGTCTTGAGATAATAATATTTCATCAAATATACCAATACAATCTGGACGTCTATTAGGCCAGTCTCCAAATTAAGTAGACAAATCCATGTTTTAGGTTATGTTTTTATATTCAAAGCATAATACTGAAGTACAGTAACATGCACTGTCAATATTTTTTGGTGATAAAAAATTACTCCCTGGATGTGACGTGTTTTTACTCTTAGCCCTATAGGTTCAAATGGATTATCCAATTCATACCATGCCCAGTCTCTCACAGGAGTAGTAAAAAATAAACTGTGTAACAGTAATCAGAGTGTTGCCTCTTACTTTACGGTTAAATCCAAGCAGATGTATACCAGCTAATTTTATGCTATGTTGAAAAAAATCACATGTATTAACACCATATACCAGCTAGAGTCTACATGGATCAGTCAAAACATTAAAACCGCTAACAGATGAAAAGAGTATCATTAATCATCTTATTAAAATTATTAAAATGTTCTGACGGGAAACTTTAGGTCTTGGCATTCATGTGGATACCAGCTGACGTGCACCACCCACTCAAACAGTGTTACAGACCAAGAATGCCCCGTCATGGCAACATCACTCCCTAATGGCAGTGGCCCCCTGAGCAGGACAATGCGCTATGCCACATAACAAAAATTGTTCAGGAATGGCCCAAAAAATAAGACGAAAAGCTCACTTGCCCACTTGGCCTCCAGAAGCCACAGATCCCAGTCTGATCAGAGAGCCGTGCTGATCAATGAGCGAATGGTGGCACATTACTTGGCAACCCTCCTGATTTTCCCGGGAGACTCCTTTTGTTCACTGCCCTTTCCTAGTGTCCTCCTGGTGTCACATTTTTCCCATATTTTTCCCGATTTAGAGCCTCTTGACACCCCTGACCCTTGAAGTTGGCTGTTAACTGACATTTGTATGGCTACACAATGCATGTCACGTGACCCCGGAAGAGAGCTACTGGCGCCTGCCTTGTTAGCGCCCATGGCCACTGTTCATAGAAAATAGAATGAGGATGGACAACACAACTCTGTGCTCACTCCTTCCCTGCACAAAGGTCCGGCCCACACCTTCGTTCCATCAAGGATGGTTCAACAGGCTGCAAAGCATAACTGCAACAAGCATTGAATTAATGATGGTAGTGCATACAGACTCTGCAAGAGGCAGGGGCAAAAATGAATGAAATGGAACGTCATTAATGAATGCGAATAAATAAAATGAATGTGTATTTGTTTATACCAGACATTCTTGTAAGCCCACATTAGGGAGAGAAATTATTCAGTATTTGTTCTTACTTGTTTATGAGTAAAATAAAGAGTGTATAACTTAATAATGCTGTCGCAGTGCAGTTTTTTCTTGTTATATTTATTCTGCATGTTGTCGAGAATCCTCCCTAATTTTGAGGTCTCGAGGTTTGCAAGCGTGGGTTGCACAGCTGTTTGCACCCTCACCTCACAGCAAGAAGGCTTTTTATGAAGAGTTTTCATGTTCTTTCCGTCTTAAGGTGAATTTAAATTGCCAGTGGATGTGAATGTGTTTGTGAATGTTGTCTGTATGAATGTGTCGGCCCTGTGATTGACTGGTGACCTGTCCATGGCGTACTACACCCTTTCGTCCAATGTCAGCTGGAATCAACTTCAGCCCCCTGCAACCTTTTTAACACATTTGCATGAATGAAAAACTCATTCTTAATTTGACCTTTTGTTGGGACATTACCAGAAAAATACTCTCCAAATTCCTAAGATTAGTGCTTCTTTGCACCTGTATTATCCATTGCAATCATGGAACATACAACTTTTAAACTATTATATCTTCCATAATACATACCATCTCACCAACCAGAATGAAGCAGTCTATATTCTATTTCTATACCGAGCAAAAGACTTACATAAAAGACAAACAAAGCCAAACATAAACAGCATTATAAGGGTATCCCAGTGGATAAGTTTGGGACACAGACTTGCGTGAGAAAAAACTTAGAAACACATTGCTAACATTAAGATGCCTTTTCTTTTTGCCTAAAAGCTTTAAGACCTTATCAAACTGTTTCAATTTTTTAAATACTTGTCTCCAGCACTAAAGTGAACAGCTGAAATCAATAAAGGATTACAGCTTTCACCTGGACCAGGTTTTTATTTTCAGACTGTTTCTTAACATTCCTTTTTCTTCCTTTTATTAAACTATTTGGACTATTGTTCCTGTACTGTAAACTTTCAATATTGGTTACTGAGCCTGCGGGCAGAAAACCCCAAGACTATATGTTCAGAAGTTACACAAACATTTGAAATTTAAACACATGTCAACTATTACTAAAACACTAAAACCTCTAAAACTCAATTTTTTTCCAAAATTTTTCAGAGCTGAAGCTTAAATACACCCTAGTAAAAAAAAAACATGTGCCTGACAAGCCAATTGGCTTGGCTACTAAAACTTTCAAGTTCTCTCTTTTCTTGCCTCTTTTTCTTTCTTTTGCACGGTTTTAGATCAGTCCAGAGGCCTGGGAGCACTTATACTGAACTCAGGGAAAAGCAGGAGAGAGGAAGGCAGCAATGATCAAGCTATTACACTGAGCAGAAAGGGAGTGATGGATGAAAAAGAGAAAAGAAAGAAAGGAAAAGAGCTGAAAGATGAAAGGATGGGAGACGCCCTACATTTCAGCAGCTCCGAAGTCTCCAACAGACTCCCGGTGACAGATTACCCCGCTCCGCCTAAGAACAACTAACACCCGTCTGTGTGTAAGCATCTGGGCAACGCCGACTGAGAAAACAAACTCATTAATTCACAGGCTGTAAGCGAAAACAAACAGAACCCTTCACTCTGAAAACTAATGCAATCTGATCAAAATAGGACGCTGATGTGTGCGTTGGTGTTTTCAAGTGCCCCCCTGCCTTTGGCGAGACAAAGTGAATATTGTATTAGACAGAGTGTGCGTCTCTTAAGTCAGTGTGTGTTTGTGCGAGTGTGAGAGAGGGAATTCAAATGAATAAATGAAGGCAGCAGATTGAAGAAAGAGAAAGACAAATGAAAGACATACAGAGACAGATAGAGAAAGGCAGAGAGAGATGCATGATGGGAGGTGGGTATAGATGCTTGGCAGAGGGCTGGGAGTGCAGCCAACCACACACACATCTCACATACCTCGACGCCTCAATGTCACCCCCCGTAAGACACACACATAAACACACACACACACACACACACACACACACACACACACACACACACACACAATTGTTGTTGGAAGTTTGAATTGCAAATTAGGATTTCAAAAATATATGAACTGGGATAAACATATTAATGCCAGATAAATACAATGTCATATAAATGATTAAGAAGGAAGAGAAAATAAATAATATAAAAAATAAAATGTGGTTATTTGCAGGTCAGAAGCATTTTAGGTGTTTAAGTGATGTCTAGGTTTGTTTGAACATTTTAGCCTTTAAATGAGTGCAATCCAACATGTATGTATCCAACATTTAAATATAGTCATTTAAATACCTGTGAAAAGCTTAGTATATGATATATCATTTTTCCTAAATGCATTTTTATCTGCAAATAACTAAATCAATGCTGACTGGGATACTGCCATACTTTAATAGTTCGGAGGTAAAATGGCCTTCTTCCTGCTTGAACTTCTACCCACTAATTGATTGAAATGAGATAATGACAGCTTTTCCTGTCGCCAAATTACCTCCACATCCTCCTGGGAATACAAACACCCTCTGGGCTTCCCCGAGTTATAATGAAAGAGGGAGCGATGAAGGAAGAGACACACAAACAAGAAGGGAAAGAAAGAACATTGAAGTCAGACAGAGGAATTAGACTTAAGAGAGAGAAGATGAGACACATGGAGACACAAGGAACAATTTAAAAGTCAAGCAAAGAAATGAGAGACCTGAGTCGAAGGGGGAATTATGTAAAATAGGGCAAACTCGGGGGTCAAATTTAAGGTCATCTCAACAGGAAGCAAGAAACTGGTTGGTCACTAATGAGAATCTTATAGACAGAGTTTCTTCCCACACTCCCCGTAATGCTCACAAAATGCAAGTTGAGTTGTTTAAGTGATGAAGAAAAACTGGTTATAAAAGGTGCTGTTTATTGCTAGGCCAAAGTGAAAATGGATGTAATGCTTTGAAAAAGTTGCTCTACATCAGTAAAGTGCAGTGACTCACAATCTTGGGCGCTGCTTTTCCCACTTAAAGTGTTTTTTCAGGGCATGACTTTGTGTGTTCAATAACAGGTTCTCTCCGCTCAGCATCTTTGCCTCAATTGTGCTGCCGGATTTCCTGAATAATATCTTTTATATATAGCCACCAAAAACAGTAATTCAGTAAACTCTATGGTATGGCAAAGGTCATACATCAAAAATCTTTTCACACCAAAATTATTTAAAACTTATCAAAATCCACTTGATTTTTGTTTTATATTATCATGGAGCAATAAAGACTGAGTATCACAATAATACAGTGACCAAACTATATATTCAAAGTTGAGTGAACAGAAGAGAAAATGCAAAGTTTGTCACGTTCCGTCAAACCGAACTGACCTTGTTGCACAACTGATAATCAAACTGCAATATGGCACCTCACAGCAGGCCTCAATGTTTATTTAATTACAACCCACAACACAGAATAAATGTAAATCAACAAACTAAAATGTTGAATTTGTTCTCTGAAAAGGTACAAAAAGTATGCAAAACCTATTTCTTTCTGTATCCATATTTCTCATCTGTTACCCCATAACCTCAATATGCATTCAGTCCTTTTGCAGTTGTTCTCTATCATTTCTTTTTCAGTCTCTACCCCCCTCCAAACACACACACACAAACACACACACACACACACACAGTATTTCCAGTGTAGCCAACAGGAAGACCAGTAAATTCAGATGGTGACTTTTCTCCTGAAAACATGAGGAGGAAATCCTGTGTGATATCTATCGCTGATGATGATTGCAGACTTGCTCCGGCCTGAGTGAAACGAAACAATGAGCACAGTCTGGCAACAACACAGTCAACAGCACTTAAGCACCACACACACACACACACACACACACACACACACACACACAGGTGTCTATCTTTACAGCCTCATTATCATTAAACCACTGTGAGTCATATCCAACAACAGGGTTCAGATTAGAGAGGGTAGAGAAAGAACTGGCCAAGAAATACTGCATATGGCAGTCTTATTAATACATATTAAACTATTTAATACTCAGCATGTGAGCAGCAAATATATCTGTTTAATACTAATAAAATCAGTTTAATCCAACCCAATTTAGGTCTTAAGGTAGAAACGACTTTTTGAACATTTATGGTTATCATCACGATCTGGACAGTCTGAAGCTTAACAGACTAAATGCAGCTATCTGTAGTCTTTTAAACCTAATGGCATAATGCTAAAAGTATACCGCATCATAAACGATAATTATGCAACATCCTTCCAAGGTATTTCCGTTGCGGTTGCCGCTCCTCATAAACCTTTACAGTGAGAAGATCGCAGCCCGGTGTATCCCACCGCAGAGACATGAACCTCAGCCAAAATCTCCTCTGGCTGGACACCCCGCCAGCACTGCAGAGCGGTTTCAACGTGGAAACCAGCAAATTAACGTGTGTATACTTCCTAAAACACACAAAACTCCCAGAACAGTAGCCAAAACATCGACCCGAACTGAACGCTTCCAGCGCGGACCACCTCGTGGAGAATAATTATTCTGAGATTAATTGAAAAACCACATTGATTCGTTACCACGTGGGTGTGAAGTTCAAATAATCGCAGTAAAAAACAGACATCTGCGGGAATGACAGGGAAGACTGCAGATTAATGCCAATGACCAATTAATGCCACCTGTAGGGCATGCGTGTGCACAAAAAATTGGAATAGAGAGCAGCTGCGCGAGGATAGATAGATAGATAGATAGATAGATAGATAGATCACTTAATTACCTTTGTATGACAGTCTCAGTCGCGGTACATTCAACTTGGTCGCTGACACGGCGGCGACAAGTAGTGCAAAAAGAGTCATCTTGAAGAAAGGTGTACATCCCTTCATCTTTCTCTGGAGATGTCCTCCGGCTTTTCACTGATAATTTAACAAAATGTGTTGCCAACAGTCAAATCAGAATATTCCAGGAGAATTTAGTGGGAAGAAATTGTGCTGGATCTTTGTTCTCACAATGCCAACATGAGCGATTTCAGTTAGTTCCCCCGGTGCGTAAAAAGGGTCGAGCAGATGGGTGTCCACTGCGGAGTGACTGCTTCTCTACTCGGGCTGATGAGGTGACTCGATCGTTCAGTACACTTCCAACAGCTGCCAAACTGAAGTCTGACACACCACGCCTTTACAGCAGAGAGAGAGAGAGAGAGAGAGAGAGAGAGAGAGAGAGAGCGCAGTGGCGCTTCAAGTGAGCTGTCCCTCTTTTACGCACAACAGACTCTCCAAACAAGGCGCACTTGGAAGCACGTTCCTACAGATGAGTCATTATTTCAACATCAAGTAAAGTGTATTTGGTAACAGTAACTATTTATCATTCATAAGTAGTATATGAACCTATAATAAATATTTGGTAACACATTATTATGTCCCTATGAGCGGATATTAGGGCATTTTAAGTGTTCATGGAGACAGTTGGCTACTTCATAAATACTCACTCGATTTTATGTGCCCTTGCAATTACGCTTTGTTTTTAACCATTTATTAAATGTTTATAGAGGGGTGGGGGTCCCAAAAGATTCTCTGAACAACAGCTACATAAAAAAGCAACAGACCGTCCTGCAAAATACAACCACACAGGCCATGTTTGCAAGCTAAAATTCTGTCAGGATCGGTGCATTTCTTTGAGTGGCCTTGGTCTGGACTCAGGGAGCCCAGTCAGGGAGGGAACAGGAGACCATTGCTTGTGTCCCATGTGAAACCAAAAGTTAATGTTTAGTTATTTTTTAACAGTGTAAACTAGTATGTCATAGTGTCTCAGGTGACATAGGCTATGTGATGCCAGTATCATCACAAAACACCTATTTTAAGCCAAACCATGATCTTTTTGGTTAACCCAGTGGGTTTTCATGAAAGTATGACTATTTAACTTAACCAAGTGTTTAAAACTGGGGCTGTGAATGGTCACACATGAGATTTTCTGTCATCCACCAGTTGTGCGCTAATTTAGGAAATGTTCCTGTGGGTCATTCACAGGTTGGCACATACAGCTTATGTGGTTGTATGGATTGGAGGACGTGCATGTCAAAACTGAAGTGTTCCGAGGCTGAATAAGATTAGATATGCAAGGTAAAAAATAAAAAACAATAAAAATTATAATAACAATCACAAAAACAGTAACAAAAAATGTATCTTTATTTAAGCAAGTTATAATATATATAAGTATTTACTTTTTAAAGCTCTACTGAAGATGTTTTTTTAATGATTAGGCTATTACAATGAAGGCTTTTTTAAATAATAACTCCTCATTTTTGACATTTTTGGAGTTCCTGGATTTCTTTCCTGTTTCAACTGTTGTTTGCTGTTTTCCATGAGCACCCAACACAGGTCTTTTATTGTGCAGAAAAAACAGTCATCTCTCCCCTTTTTTTTGGTTGAATTGAATTGAACTGACTTGAATTGAATTGAACTGAATTGATTTGAATCAAATCAAATCAAATTGAAGTTGGAGGGGTAGATCCATAGGAACAGAGAGGATGACTTGCTCCCAGTTTATTTTTTTCAAGAAACTAACAACATCGACAAGCCCTATGATCTATAGGCTATAAATAAATCTTACAAAAGATACATACGTCCCCATTTACACATCTCTCAGCCTTGAGCCCTGTGCATGCCTGGCCTTTCTTAACCCCTTCAGTGCCAATGGGACGTGTTCAGTAGTTTAATTAAGTTGTTGGGGTACCTTCTCAGCACCCCCTCCTGTTTGCTTCTATTCACAAGCAAGCCTACAAGTGAACACAGGGGTCACGTCAGGGTGAGGGAGAGCCATTCAAGGTGTCATTGCTGCAACCCTGAGTCTTTTGGGAGCATTTGTTTGCATCAGGAAAGAGACTCCCATCATGTCTCATATAGACCGAGAGGCAGAGAGGAGCGATAAACATTAACATTAAGGAATGCTGGGTGCTTGAGATGACAGCAGGTCTTGTGGCTGAGGGCTTGTTTATGCCGGAAAAGAGGGCCCTACATGCACTTCAAATTCTGGTTCCATCAGGGAACTTGCCATGTCCTGGCAGATGAGTGGAGTGACACAAATACTTGATCGTGTGCTTACAGCAGTTGATTCCCCCCTCTTAGGTTTTGTCAAATCATTGCAAGGTCTTCAGTTTATAGACATCCTTGCATGAATATCTTGTAATAAGTTTGACTGTGATGAAATGTATCTAGTTTTGATTTAGCATCCTGGAAACTACCACAGTCGTAAATGAGGTGTACTTCTTAAGCAATAAGATATCAGATGTCTTATTTATGTTTTTTTACTAAAAGTGCACATTTTGGCTATATTTTAGATAGGGGATATGCTAACAAAACCTTAAATATGCATTTGGAAATGCATGTTTTCTCTCAAGAATAAATGAAATGTTTGCGTGCAGTTGTCTCTCCCAATTTTCTTATCAATATTTTTATCTTTACTGTCCACGACATGGAGACTGATGATTGCCTTCAAAATGCTTCACAATGTTTCAGTGTTTTCAAAATCAATATATCACTGAGAAAGAATTAAAATACCTTTGTATATTTACTGTAGACAAATGAAACCACGGTGCTGACAGTGAGTAGCTCTGTCTCATTCCAGCGGTATTGTGCTCCCTGAAATTAAGATCATGTTTCAAGTAAACACCGATGCTAACTGATGAAATAAAGATGTTGCTACTTGTCCTTGTCCTCAGGCACATGTTTTTTGTATATTTTAGAGGACAAACATGTTGAAATGGATTTTTCCATCTGCCATTCTCTGGATTCATTATGTGCCATTGCCAGAAACTATGAAATATTATCTGTGTTTATTCTTGTTTTGTGCGTTAAAGTGATATAGCAGATTTCTTACAAAAGCAGACACAATGATACATAATGTAACATATGGTGTGGAGGCTAGAAGAGGAAACTTTGACTCATATTTTTGTCATATTTGCTAAAACTGGCACTATATCTATGCAGGATTATCCTCAAATGTTTTCAGAAACATTTAAGTGTTCTCTTTAGCTCTAAAATGAGAAAGTTAGTCTGGCTAATAGGTGGTGCTTGATGGCTGTCTTGTTTCTAAAATGGCAACCATGTCACATATGCTCTCATTTTACAGCAAAACAGTACACTGAAATATCTAAGCATTTGAGACAAGAAAAAGACAATGCAGTTACTCAATCTTGATTCATATTTGATCAGCGCTGCAGTTCACAGAATGACTGATTTGACTGACAAGTGTGTTTCCATGAGACACAGTAAATTCTAGCAACTGCCATTTGAGGCAGGCAATAGAAGGAGGAGGAGGGACATCAAACCAAAACCCAATATGGTTTCTTGCTGACGCTCTGTTATGTATAAAAGTACTTTGAAACCGTAAAATCATAATAAAACATGAAAAAAAAACATTGCAGTTGCATGTTTTCAATGCAAATAATGCATTGCAAATTAATGTATGTCAATTTATAAAAACTGACAGCATTAAAGTCGGTAATGCTAATAAATCTCATAAAGAGTAAAAGTTTTTTATTTAAAGCAAACAACAGCCATTGATTTCACAAGTTAGCGACCACCTGTGATTAAAGTTGTTCTTAATTGGTCTTTTTTTTCTGGCGTGAAGGGCTCTCAGCCCTGAGAGGCTCATGATTGGACAACACTTGTCCACGCTCTTCTTGACGGACAAACAGACGTGGGAAAGCAGCAGGCAGCGTGAGGATTGAAGAGCTAAATTAATTAATTTGTCAAGCCACCAGCTGTCTTACTATTTCTGTGTTTCCTGGTTTTATAAAAACTGGAAATGACGTCTTTAACCTAGGCTAGGCTGATAAAACAAAATATTTTTTTGTTCTGTTTTACTGTTCTTGTCTTAAACTCTCTCTGTAAATTCCTCAGTGTCGTGGCCAATCACAGACAACTCTCATATGGGTTTCAAATACAGTGCTTGCTCTTAAAAATCCCACGAAGGATCTTTATGTGTCTCAGTATTGCTATTCAAACTTTTGAACAACGTAATTCTCTCTGAAAGGAACGCCGTACTTCTCAGAACTCCCTTTGTTTAAAGGACTGAGTTGTACTGTCTGATCGAAGGACCTTCTTTGTGCCTCAAAAAACCCTCCCGGGGCTGAATTATGCTCTTCAAGCTGTCAGTGGAGATGAAACGTAAGACCACTTAGCAGCATCTTGACATTGCGTCACTTTGACAAACCAGATTGGTGCTCCTTGAGTGGTGATTGGGAATGGCAGGGCAGGAGTTCATGAATTCACAATGTGGGAGGTACGGCAGAAGTAGAGGATGGAGAACAAGGCGAGGAGACAGCTGGTGTGTTTGTGTGCGCGCCGGAGGGATCATAAATGTTTCATCTTACTTGGCAATATGAGGAGAAACCAGGATAATGGAGTTGACATGAGTGGAGACATATTAAAGGACAAAGTGAGGAATGTCATATACTGAACAGTGTCAAGACACACCTGAGTGTGCACTTTGCTACAAAAATACATTATGTACAAAGAGACAGTAAAGGTTGAATTGCTTTCATAGTTATCAATAATAAGTGTTAGCCTGACTATTGTGTCAAGTAGGCAGGGCAAGACAGAAGCCACTTTCCACTCTGATTGGATGGTTGTGGCTATTTACTGGTACCAGTATGCAGGCTATTGTTCACAATTATACCTACAAAAAGCAATGCAATATAAACTGTATATTACCCCAGCCTGTTCTTATTCCAAGGTCGTCAAATACAGATACAATGCGCTTTGTCATGCCCCTCGGCGTAAGACTGACGCAAAAGGCAGCCCCTGACATCTTTATCAGATGCACTGGGCTTTCAACTGCTCAAATGTAAACCCATCCACAGCAATATTTGATGCTTAGATACGCAGTATGAAGATCAAGAAAGTCTCAATAAGTGAAACAAAATAACACTTTAACCCAGAAGACTGCACTTTATGTTCTGTGTAAAACCTAAAGCTATTTTTGTTTTAAGGTAACTTTATGCAATTTACACAAAAATGTTATCCACTTACATCACACATATGACATATTACATTACACTGTGTCACGTTAAGGACCAGACATAGCTTATTTACTTTAACCCAAAACGTGATCTTTTTCTAAACTTTACCAAGTAATTATGTTGCCTAAACCTAACCACGTCATTTCAAAATATTAACTACATGCTACAGTGTATTTCAGCTGTGCTTGGCATAGACATGCTAAAGGGTGCCCTGTGCGTCGCTAAGAGATGCCAAGGGGCATGACACAGTGTTGGAATTTGACGATATGTGAATGACAATGTGCTGCATTGTCCGTAAGGTAGCTACATTGAATTCAACCATTGAACTTATTTCATTATGTACACCAGAAATCAAGTCTTTGCAGAGGCCTGTTACATAATTTAAGGTCTACAGTATTATTTATTAGATGAGCTGACTAGGAGTGAGTGGCATGGGACCCAACAATCTGTTTGCTGGTGGGGTATAGTGTGTTTAGCTCTGATTTTACTTGTGTGGTGAAATCACTGGAATATTTAACAGTACAACAGACGAGCGAGAAGAGACTAACACAGGGCCAACTTTAGCAACATTAAGATAAACTTAATTCCTAATCAAGGTTCTTTGCTTTTTCTTCAGATTTTAGTCAAATGTTTTTCTTAAAGCCAGCTGACTTGGAAAAAGTTGCATGCAAGCTTTACATAAGAAGCACTTTAGCAACAATGAACAGCAATCAAACACAGAGTGAATTGATCTGTTTCTTCTATCATTTGATAGAAAGTCTATCAAATGATAGAAGAAACAGATCAATTCACTTGCAACAGCTGGTGCCTCTGTGAGCAGGGGAATTTACAGTCCCAGTTTCCACACAGCCTGACATGTTTGGCCAAAGAAGCAGCACTCTAGTCTAGATTGTGTGTTCTTGTTGTTTTGATAGCTTTTGTTTGTTTATTTGTGGTCTAGAGTTGTTTTAAGTGCGTTTTTTATTTTTAATTTCCAGGGAATTATGTTATTTCACTGATAACAAATGCGTAATACTTGCATTTCACCTGAGGTTTTACGCCAAGCATCTGTGATGATCACGATCATTTTAACATCAGTCATGTGTGCTCTTCTTTATTATTTTTTTAAATTTCATTTGGCCCAAATGCTAGGCTGGAAAACGTAATCTTATAATTATGCTTTCCTTAGCCAGTTTGAGGAAAGCATTATGGTTGAGTGGACAGCTATTTGGATGTGATGGAATAGGATGGTTCTCAAGCCAAAAGTGATTCTTTTTTTAATATTCAAGAGTTCTAGAGTTTATGTTACCATCATACCTAAGTGTTGGAAAAGTTACACACCAGAAGGACCAACGACCTCCATCGTTTTCCTCCATGGATTATTTGGCACTTTGAGAACTTTATATGCTGTAAGGGATGGGTCATAAAACTTAAGAAATCCCACCACAAACACAGCTGTAATAATTCTCTCCTCCCAACATGAGGAAATCAAACAAGAAGTCGTAACTTTAGTCCAGGGAGAACTGAGAGCAGTCTACATTCTGCATGCGCTGCAGTTAGCGCCACCATCAATGACACAACAGTAAACTTGAACTCTTAAGCCACACCATTGCAGCGGTGCTGAAGGATGGCAATGCCATTTAGTAACTCAGTTGGTCCAGAGTGAAATATCACCACAAACATTAAATGGATACCCATGAAATTTGGTTTGAACATGTCCCCAGAGGATGAATCCTAAATACATTAATGATACCCTGACTGGGTAAACTGGTTTACGAACAAATACCTGCATGACATCCCACCCCCAGCTGTACTTTCAGTTGCAAATGTAAGCATGCTATCAGACTAAACTGATATGTTAACTCTTAGTCTTGTTTTTTTTCTCCTTAATTTGTGGCCATAATGTTTGTTTGTTTGTTTGTTTGTTTGTTTTTGTTGCAATCTTTGTTTCTTTTTTATCTCTTTATGGTTTAAATTGGTACCACTGTCACTGTGATATTTGTATGTATATATTGTATATTATTTGGTATGTTAAGTTGTTTGCACTGGGCTGTAGTGTGAATAGATCTACTGTGGTAGCCTCCGCAGGTGTTTCCTTTTGCCTGGAACTGCTCCTCTACCAGGTGATGTTCATTTGACTAATTACAACCTAGGTTACATAGTGATCTTACACCTCTTTCTTTTCTTGCCCTGAGGAAGGCTGTGTGTGGCCAAAACGTGTTGGCTAAATTGTATCTGTTCCACCACGAACTAGCCTTGATAATAAAGCTTTTTATCATTAGAAGAGTGCCTTGGTTTAGCCCTTTTTTACAAAAAAAACCCAACAAAAAACACAAAACTGCCTCCTAAAATAATTTGGTATCCATGATAATAAAAAAAGGAAAAACATGATGTGATGGCAGTGTTGCAATTCTGCAATATCTTAATAAAAATTTATGTTGGCGCAATATGGATTAAAAATCACAATTTAAAAAACAAAAGCCAGATGCTGCTCATCATAATACAGAGAGAGATATGTGAATAAAGTACAGTGTAAATTCTGATTTGTTAACCTTACTTAGAAAAAGCACGGGAACCGATTGCCTAAAAAAATGAAGTCCAGTGCAATAACTACTGTATATTGTACTAACAAATACTTTTTAGTGTAGTGTATTTAAACTAGAGTTTTAGTTATTAAAAAACTCTATGGAGTACTTGTAAATCTACTTTAGATGTACTCTAGACTTAGTATAGACAATTTAGAACTACTATTTCAGATAACTTAATAATTGTAAGTAAAGTATACAGTGTTTGTATTCAACTCACTTATTTAAGTTGGGCTAACTTATGTAACATTTCCTGCAACTTAGAATTTCTCAGTTGTATTTACTTAAAGAGCAATCGAATTTACTTGATAAAACCGTGCAAACCAATTGCCTAAAAAAACTGTGTGGTACTGTGTGAAAATAAGAGAACTTACAAAGCAGGTCTTGTAGAAGTAGTACTGGGGTCATCACCAAGTAGAACAGGGAGGCCTCAGAGTACAAGAGTGCGAATAGCTGTCTCATCTGGTTTCTAGAGTACAAACATTTTTGTCAAAGTTAATATGGAACAAGTGTCACAACAAAGTTTATTTTACAGTGCAGCAAACAGTTACTGATTGGAGAAGTGATTTTTAAGATATAACCTGCTCTTATTCCATCTTATTCCCCCTCATCACCGTTGTTGCAAAAAATAAAATGAAAAAAAAAAACCAGTACATTATTTGTGGTCAAAAGTCACTCTGCAGGGACCTATAACAGCAAAAAAAAGTGACTAAATAGGCTTAAGCAAGTTATATAAAGTTAATATTTTCACAGTGCAAATTTCACCAAAATCTTCATTTCAACATTAATTTCCAGTGAAAACAGAATATGGACAATTCATTCATTTATTATCCAAATAAATATTGAGCCAATCGGCACAGCTCACAGTTGTACATACAAGCTCAACATGAAATGTGATTTTAACTACTTACTCTAATATTCTACCTTTTTTTAAATCGACGATTGTCTATGCTTGGTAAATATTACTCTGGTTACAGGCCTAAGCATAAAATGTGAAACCAGCCACTGAAGTGTGTTTACTGTGTCAAAACTGGCTACAGCATTTCAATTTTGCAACTATCCTCTTTTGTTTCCAAAGTTAAAATAGGTTTTCAGGAAACCACTGGACAGTGGTGGGTAGGGGTGTGAATCTCTCAGTATCTCACAATTCGATTCAGGACCAATTCCCAATTCAAACTACAGGAGGTGTAATTTCAGGATCTCCTCCAGTCTGTTTTGCCAGTGGCATTTTGTGTTATGAAAGCAAAGTGTGTGTGGAATTATGGAGGTTTTATTATGTACAAGCTTTTTTGTTGTAGAAAACCCAAGTGTTGGGAATCAGAAAGTGAAAAAATAAACATTGTAATTATTATAGTTCAAAAAAATGGACACACTTTTCCAAAAAAAAGTCCCATTGTTTTTTTGCAGTTGATCCCATTATCTGTGTCTTTCTGCAAAGCAGCTCCTCTCTGTGATGCTGCAGAGGGCCACATGACACTCCTGACACTTCAGAGAGGGGCCTGATTCTCCTGCCTGCTCTGCCTGCAGTGAGCACAGAGTTTACATCCATATGAGGCCCAACTGCTTTTTACACTGTCTCCTGATTTACCCTTGTCTCGTTATTATTATTATTATTATTATCATTATTATTATTATTATTATTATTATTATTATTATTATTATTATTATTATTATTATGATAGGGGCTACCAGAGTTTATTCTAATGCAGGAGGCGCTATCAATAACACAGCGCGATAGGATTAGGCCAATCACAGTGCAGTTTCCTCCAGATGATGTGTGACTTTGTAGGCGGATACAAAGCGTCGGACGGTCTTCCGATTGGTGGACAAGACTGAAACAAACCTCTGACCTCTCTAAAGGAACCATGGGAAACCAATATGGCGTTTAGCATCGATGCTAATGTACTTTTATCATCGAAATATGGATAAAATATGGACGGAAGACAACCAATATCGGATCTATCATTATGGATTTATTCACCATGGTCCCGTAAAAACATCCGAATTCCCAGGCTGGACACTGAGGCTCCTAAAAGAGCTACGATGCATCGGAGACATCCCTCTGCAGGAACAGCTGGCGAAAAAAGTAAGGCGATCCGACAAACGGTCTCAAAATAATCAAGACTTATCCAAATGATAGCTATTTTAGAGGGTTAAGAACATACTATATTTAGTCAAAATAGTCTATTATTGATGTTTAGGATTTTTTAATCGAGTCTGAATCATTAAAAACGAGAACCGAGATTCTTATGTGAATCAATTTTCCCCCAGCCCTGCTGTGTAGTGCCTGTTAGCAACTTAGCTAGCACTAGTTCTAGCAAATTAGCTAACTTGCTAGCAGGCACTGTTAGCGCTAGCATACGTTAGCTAACGCAAGCTAATATTGGCAGCAGTCAAACACAAGCTCACACACAATTATCGTTTGATATCTTACCTTGTTATTTCTTAAAAGAGAACGGTAAAAATTCGAGCAGTCTGACTTTCTTTCCTCTGTCTTCCCGTCGGCGCCAATCTTCCTGCTCACTCCCATGGATCTATTATGCTGTGCAGATTTGAATTTAAGCTACTGGGCATGCTCAGATTTTTGCTTCTTCTTCTTCTATTTAGACTTTTATGGCAAACTTTGGAGCTACCAGGTGGTTTAAGTTAGCTTCACTCTGAACTATATGTAATATGTGTCTTTTACCCTGCAAGTAATTATTAATTGATAAAAAACAGTAAGCGTGCATTTTGTTGAATACTGAGTAAAGTTAACTTTTTATGCAAGTCAGGGCAGCTATTAGACTTTACAGTGTATATAAGATGAATTGACTATATAGAGATGATAAGCAGAGGTCAACAGGAGAGAAAATAGCAGTGATCAAAGGTAACTTTCCCCTGAGAAAACATTTTTCAGTGAGTCCTCGCAGTGCAACACATTAATTGTCCTCTACTGGATGAGTTATGTATGGTGGGAGAAATGGAGGAGAAAAAGAAAGAGAGAAAGGAAAAATTATGGAATAACAACAGAGAAAAAAGAAATACTGGGTGAGGGAAGGAGGAAAAGGAAGAAAATCACAAGAAGAGAATGACAGAGAACAAAAAGAAGAGAGAGTGAAGGAATGAATACACACACACACACATGCATACACCATGCAGACTCTTTTAGGACCTTTATGAGCCCCAAGTTTCAATTTAGACTGATTAGAGTCTGACCTTAGCCGTGACCGCACACGCACGCACACACACACACACACACACACACACACACAGGACTGCTGCCTGTCCTGATTAAGCTGTGACCCAGCCACTGACCAGTGGACACTAAACACTCCCAGACCAGGATAAAACACAGTTGACACACTTGAGAGACCACATGGGGACTTGCATTATGCAGGAAAAAAGGAAAAGCTTAAGCTGTGAAACTTCATGACGAAGTCATTTAAAGCTCCTTGTTCTGCTCAAAGTGGGTGTCAGCCCCGAGGACTCAAAAATTTCTACTTAAAAACATTTGCTGGCAAAAAAATTAAATGTGGCGTTAATTACTGTCATCAGTAGTTTCATCTTCAGAACTCCATTTTTGTTTTAACAGTTTAATTTGAATTACTACTCAATACACTGCATTGATTTTATCCTTCTTTAACCCTCTTTGACGCCTCTCTTAATCCATTTTAAAAGGCAATAACATACAAATCACTTAAACTCCCTGTATTTTCTCTGGAGTGTTTGCATGCTCATTTTTGCACAGATGTCGCCATGACAGAAGTTCCCCGTTGCATGCGTCATTGGGTTGCTGCAGTTCTGCTGTTGCTCAATGTCTGAGAATAAATGACTGAAAAATTCTCTGCAGCTGCAAATGAAAAATAACCCATAACTTAGAGGGCTCCACTTCAAAGTGCAAAAATAATTAAAAACTTAAGATGTCGTGCAGAAGTGTTGTGTTTTAAAAAACATTGTCAAAATTAATAGAAACTGATTATTAGAGCTTGATTCTCAGCTTTTTAATGTCTGCTTATTGCCCTAAAATTGTCATTTTTTTTAGTACCGTTGGTACCTCTTCTCTCTCTCCACACATAGCAAAAATAACAGACATGTTAACTGCCTCTCCCTTTTGTACTTGAAGATAATTATCCAATTTATTTCATGTTTTCCCAGAAACCAACTGAGCTGTGTCCTGTGGTGGGAGGATTAAAGTCAGGTCAATGACAATGAACATCTTTATTTTGCTGCCAAACACCTACACACACACACACACACACACACACACACACACACACTTTAGAAAACTATTCTGTCCCTTATACCTTTGTTGACTACAGCTATGAAGCAAATTGCCCCTCAGGGACAATATCTAATCTTCACTCAGTATCCCCTCAAAGTGAGTACCAACAAAAATGCTGTTACTAAACATCTATTATCTCTGTTCCAAAAATTGGTTCTTGTAAGGATACTAGCACAAGACCAAACACATGCATGCAAACACAGCTTTATCCTGAGTTAAGTCCCAATTGAGCAACATCTCGTGTCTTCACCCTCCTCTCCCTCATCTAAATCATCTGCCTCTCGCTCCTCTCCTCTCCCCCACAGTGAGCGGGTTTCCAGTCCAATGTATAAAACAGCCTGTGCGGAGACAAACTACCAGTGATACTGATTTTAACAGAAACGCCAAAAAAATAAATTGTTTTTATGGTTTTTTGGGAGAAGTTTTCATGTACCTGGCATTCCTTAGCACACAAGTATTTTAAACTTTATTGCCTCAGGATAGTGATTAATGTAGTCCCTTATTAGATATTGAGCGGTAATAACAAGCCAAATAATATTTCATAACAGAGACCTGTATAAGGGGAAAAAGAATCAGTAATTTGCACTCCATGTTTCTTTTCCTTCTGTTTTTTTTAACCAAACACATTTTGCTTTCCTCCCGGTGGTTCACTCTTTCCTGTCACTCAACACTGGTTCACATCTCCTAAAGCAGAAAAGACTTAAATAATAATCATTACATTAAAGCAAACAGCCTGGGCGTGTGTGTCCACTCAATGAGGACAAAGTGATGACTGTTGTGTGGTTCCTACAGCACGCCGAGGTCGTGACCCTGCACTAAAGGTTAGGATCCCTCAATGTGGTTGATCAGTGATGGTGTCATTAACATTACTAACACACACACACACACACACACACACACACACACAGACATTGGCCATGGTCTATAACCTCTTGACCCACAGATCATGGTGCCAGATGTTTATTTGTTGATTCCCTCCATCCATCATCACTGTCAGAGTGGAGGAGGAGAGTGTGTGTGTTTGTGTTTGTGTGTGTGAGTGTGACTGTAGTGTTACGAGTGCTGAGTGATTCGCTGTGTGTCAATATTTGGATCTAATAAAATTTAAGAGATGACATGGGAAGTCATGGCATGGGGTCTTGTGCATGGCTGATTTGAGGTTTAGACCTCAGAGTGCGAATATTTCTGGAAAAAGATTTAGGCTGAAATTTAGAATTATTTTAAATTAAGTTTGGGATTAGACCAACTATGTAGTTGTGAAGGTTGAGGTTAGGGGTAAGAGAACACAATATATCAATGAAGGTCCCCAGAAGGATAGAATTTACAAATGTTGTCTGTATAGGCCTATGTATATAAGATAGATAGGTTTCACATACGTCTTAATCTCATATAGCAGACACACACACACACACACACACACTGCTGCTGCTCTTAGCTAAAGAACTGAAGCACACCACGGTATTTTGTTTAAGAGAGTTATTTTTGTTCTGTGCCAACTAGATACACACACACACAAACAGTCTATGCACTCCCTAAAGATGAATGCAAAACAGAGAAAAACTGAAATAAGTTGAAACATTATCTGTATCTGCTGTTCCTACAGTGTGTTAAATCAACGTATGTCCTCTACTTTATTTATTTCACCACGTTACTTTGAGCAACCTCCAGCTCTCAGTTGACGGTTTTATGTGTAGGTGGAGTCATGGAATAAAATAGAACAGAGGTATCAATTAAAGGGCTAGTTTGGATTTTTTGAAGTGGGGTTGTATTAGATAAACTAAACTATGTGGTGCTATGGACGGGGGCAGCAGCAAAACATATTACATACATTTAAAAAATCTATTAAAGGTATGCTATATTTAGAATGTTTTGACTGTTTTATCTTGGCATCAGACAGCGCTTTCCGACGAGAATCAACAATAACAACCACACCAAATTTGTAAAAAAAATATTGCATTATTTTAAAGTACAGTGTATTTTTTGCCATCAATCGCTCAGTGGTTAAACATAGTCTAGTGCAAGTTTTTCAAAACACACCTTTTCTGGCCCAATTTCAGTAATGGTTCTCTGTTGCGGATATGTTGGAAATATCTCCACATACCATCATCATGTCAAAGTTTAACAAAAAATAATTCAAGATGCATCACTCACAGCTGTTTTTGAATGTATTCATTTCTGGGGCATTTGTCCTTGAACTGGAATACTTTTTCATTTCATATATCACCATCAGACCAGAACTGTTAATTTCTATGACATTTCATTTTGCAGGACCTGTGTTTTTAGAAGATTAGTTAAACAGCTACCATCACAGACTATGTTGTTAGTGAGAAATGATGTTACATCTTAGCCTGCTATTTCTGTATTTCCACCTGTCTGGAAGTCACATATCCAAAACTAACACCTAAAGTGGATTGACTGAAATAATATTTGTTGGGGTTGCATATCACATATTTCAAATGATTTCTAAATGGTCAGGACACACTCCAGACACGACACACCGCCAGAGGTGGCTTGCCAACTAAATCAAACTCACTGCACATATCGACAAGTGAAAACATTGAATTTAGAACAAACCTTTCACTTTCGATTAAATGAGAATCGCATGCCAAATTTCTAACATTTCTTTTCAAATATATTATTTTGCTTACAGATGATAAACACCAGCCCTGCTCCTGCTGCAGTCCTGCTACAGGCTTTAAAGGTAGCCTGTTTAATGTCCCGTAACCCTCAGCACGTAATGGTTTTCAAACATCTGATTCAAGGAAAAACAAGGTGCCACCTTAAAATTTATGAGACATAAAATTTCTTTCCGTTAAATTGCAGTCAGTCCATCATCATTAAGGCCTATCAAAATAATCACCAGGCCTGTAAAACAACTTCACTGGTGTTTCAGCTGAGGCGCAAGGAAAAGTGTGTGTGTGTGTGTGTTCATGTGTAGATGGCATGTGTTGTAACGTATAATGATATCAGCCTTTTGTTTCACTTATTCATTCTTATCTTCCTCTACATAGTCAAGCCTCAACACCACCCACTGGCCAGACTAACGTTCTCATTTTACAGCTAAACAGTACACTAAACTATATTTCACAAAACATTCAAGGTGAAAAATCAACAATTCAGTAACAAAATCTTGATTCATTTTTGATCAGTACTGCCTAGTTTGACAGTTTAACTGCAGTTCATGAGTAGTGATTGACATGATTGGTAGCTGCATTAGAGACTGCTCAGCTCTGATTGGTTGTTTCTGACTGTGCTATGGTCTGATTCAACAAGTGCCATCAAAAGGCAGTAAGAGGGGAGGAGGGATACAGTTTTTTTCACAGACGAACTTTCAGAATATAGACTTTCAGCAAATATGTCACAAAGTTACTTTTATAAAAGTCACCAAATGTAGCTTTGAAGGGCCTTGTGGTCTGAATCACATGCTGACTGTCTCTGACCATCTGCTGTATTTGATGACCTTTCACAATGGTATGCTCACCGCCAGGCGGCTTCAGTTTTTAACACTGCCAGACAGAACCTTGTGCATTGTTTTGATGTGCCGGTAACAACGTTATATAATGAGCGGGAAGGTCGCCTATAGGTCGGGTATGGGTGTTGGTGGATGGGTCCAACAAACTCTGGACTTTCATCTTGGCATTCGCTATCCTTATGAATGAAGAGCCAAACCATGATTTTTTTTAGACCTTATCATGTGCCTTTATTGCCTAATATCAGCCATGTACTTTTGTTGATGCCCCGGCGTTGGTTGTGGCATCCCAGAACGTAGAGGACGAAGAAGAGGATATCCAGAGTGCATTATTACAGTATATGAGGACTTGAGATGAGAACGTGTTGGATGTATTGGTTTTGTGAGTGGTACAATACAAAATTCAGGGCAAAGTGCAGTTATATGTGTTTATAGTAGGAATAGTCCAAAAATATGCCCTTCAGGTGTCTTTGATCCTTGTAGCTTGGACCCCTGAAAGACCGCAGCAAACGATAATGATCTGATGAAGAAATTTAATTCCATCTCTTCATATTTCACTTTCCCACCCTCCTCTGACTCTCCTCTCTCCTCAGTTCTAAACACTGAAATAAAAGTCTCTATGCTTCACTGACACTCAGTCGAGCGCCACCGTCTTTCCTCTCTTTTTAAAGCCAGCACCGCCTCTCGCTGTCGACAGACTGAGCCAGCGGATGCTACAGAGCGTGCCGGGCAGAGCCCGATTACAGCCCTCAATGGTTTCTGCCTGGCAGATCACAGCTTCATAGAAAGTTAAAAAAAAAAGCTTCTAAAGCTCAGTGCAGAGTCGTCACCTCTACGTTTCCTGCCAAACTATACCTCACATTCTTTTAGCATTTTGGCTCTTGTCGTGACGGGGCGTTACCATGACAGCTGAATCAGCTTCTCTGTTGTCAACATTACAGAGGCAACCAGCAGTCAAAACTGTTTATGTTAATAATCTGTAACTGCTGTGTGATGTGTTTCCTTTTTTACTGACAACAAAATGCTGCTTGATGCTAAAAAAAGAAGTCATTTTATTTCTCAGGGAAAAAGTTACAGCAGAACAGTTGGGAAACTTGGTGTGACCCTTAACCAAGGCTGACAAAATCCTCCAAAGACAACTGAATTTGACAGATTTCTGACTAAAAACGAGGCTTCGTGTTTGGCTTTGATCACACTTGAGTTCTCACTTACTTATTTGACAGTATATAGGCAGTTTATGTATACAGTCAGAGAGGCCAAGTTTACCAAAGTTGCCAAAGGGAATATAACTACTTTTGGTGTATTTTCAAAGAGTTGCTAGTTTAAGTATAACTCTGTGCGCTGTGTATATCTTCTCCTACCACTGTTGGCAGATTCCTCGTCTCATTTGGACCCAGACTCACATAGAGTACTGGAACACTTGCTTGCAGAGCTGTGTGCAGCAGTGTTTAGTGTTTTGCTATCACAGTGACATTATTTGTCAATGTGGGATGGCAAGTCCCTATGAAGTAGGGGAAAAAGTTAGTCAAGTTGGTATTGCTAAAAGCTGCACAGTAAGGTCCAGGATGCTCTTTGGATTGTAAGACATAATTAACTAAACAACAAATGTAGTTTTTTTTATGTTTGAATATATTAAAATGACACTGTGTATATCATTAATGTATTATAAACACATTAAATGTAAAGTTAATTTTGTTTAAATCTGTATGTAGTAACTTTTATAAGAAACTTTTTTTGTATTTGCTGAAATTGTCTCTTTATTTGCACAGCAGTAAATTAGACAGATAATCTGTGGGGGGAAAAAAGAAAGGAAAGCAACCAATCAGAGTTGAGGGGTCTCTAACGCTGTTGTCGATCATATCAATCATTGCTCGTTAATTGTGGTCAAATAACCAAACTAGGCAGCGCCGATCTGTTACACATCAAGATTTTGTTACTGAATTGTTGATTTCTCGCCTCAAATGTTTTCAGAAACATGTTGTTGTGTACTGTTTAGCTGTAAAATAAGAATGTTTGTGACCCCGCCACCATGTTGGATACTGTTAAACAGGTGTGCCAAACATCACTCATAACTTGGATCAACCTTAGTTAAACAGTAATCTAGGAGCGCCCAGTAGCTCAGTTGACAGGGTGAGCGCCCCACGTACAGAGGCGGTGTCCTCACTACAGTGGCCGCGAGTTTGATTCTGCGCCAGGCCCTTGGCTGCATATCATCCCTGCTCTCTCTCCTCCATTTACGCTATATCTGTTCTGTTTAAGTAAAGGCAAAAAGCCTTTAAAAAAACAAAAAGCAAGCAAACAAACAAACAAACAAACAAACAAACAAACAAAAAACAGTCATCTAAAATATAAGTCTGAAAACATTTTAGGAGAGAAATACGCAGTAGAGTAAGAATCTTGATACACATTTGATTAACACTGCCTAGTTTGACAGGATGACAGCAGTTCAGGAAGTGATTGACATGACTGACAGCTGCGTTAGAGACTCCTCGGCTCTGATTAGTTGTTGCTGACTGTGCGGTGGTTTGATCCTAGCGAATGCAGGCAGTAGGAGGGGAGGAGGGACAGGATTTTTTTTTCTTACTGTCTGACCCATGAACTTCTCTCAGAATAGAGTGACACTTTCACCCAATCTAAAAATAAAGTTATTTTGTTATAAAACTTACCAAGTGTATTTCAGCTGTCTAATCTTGGTTTATTTTAAGTTTAATCAGTCTAAGCTTCCAAATGCTAACTGTAGCACGTTAGCATACCACTTTTATCAATTCAGTGATCTTGTTAATTAAAACACAACAATTAACTGAACAGTTTCCTCAGTAGCAGCACTGCTTAAATCTGCTAAGCGAAGTATGTGAAACCATGTAAACAGAGTTTGGGAAATTGTGGTCTTAATTTTGGGAAACTATGATGTTATACTTGTGTGACATATGCATTGGCTTCTTTGCAGCTCTTCTCCACTCATCTGGCTCTCTCACCCCTTCAGGCTTTCTGTAAATTTTTCTCTTGGGGGCAAAAGTGTATCTTCTTTATCTCCTGTTGTCTCCTTTTAATTTTCTAAAGCAATCTTTCTTTCTTTCTTTCTTTCTTTCTTTCTTTCTTTCTTTCTTTCTTTCTTTGTCACTGCCAGCCTCTCTATGACCCCATTCATCTCTCACTTCTCTCTTTCCTTTCATCAACATCTGTCACTGATGTCTTCAGTGTTTCCTTCTGTCCCCTGTTCCCCTTTCCGCCCCTTGTTCTTTAATCCTCACTTTCCTTTTTTCCTGTTCTTATTAGCCTGTCCCATTGTATTCCCCTTCCTTCGTCTAACATCCACCAGCTCTGTCTGCCCGTCTGGATACACACATACACATTTGTGAGAGCACTTCTGTCCAATTATTTCAACAACATCATGCATAAAGTCCATCTACACAAACTCGCACTCCTCCACATCAAACAGTGTATAAAAAGTTACGTGAATAAAGCTTGATGGGAGGCATAGCAATTAATTAAAGAAAGTGCACATGCTGAAAGTCTGTAACAGCATTTTTGGTCGTTTATTTTTTTCTCCAGTTCTTTCTAGTCTGAGATATTACTTCTCTTGCTTTTTGTTTGCTTCTCTGTCAAAAACATGAAAACACATCACTAACTTTGCAGGAAACGAGTCGATCAGTTTACAGTTTCCTATTTTTGTCATGTTTTCAGGTTTTTTTCTGTTGACAGTGTTTGTCATATCTAGTTTTTCTTTATTTCTCTGATCTTTCACTCCGTGTCCTGCCACTGTCTCTCCACCTGAACTAATCATTTGTTTCACATGGTACCAATCTATTTAACCATCCGCATACCTTACACCAGTGTGTGTGTGTGTGTGTGTGTGTGTGTGTGTGTGTGTGTGTGTGTGTGTGTGTGTGTGTGTGTGTGTGTGTGTGTGTGTGCGCGCTCTGAAAGTGAGATGGTAAAAACGAAATATACCCCCATTATGGGAATTTAAACCCTCAGTGATTTACAATAGATGTCCAGTCCAATTACTTCTTCCATATCCTCACGCCTCTCTCTCTCTCTCTCCCTCTCTCTCTCTCTCTCTCTCTCTCTCTCTCTCTCTCTCTCTCTCTCTCTCTCTCTCTCTCTCTCTCTCTCTCTCTCTCTCTCTCTCTCTCTCTCTCTCTCTCACACACACACACACACAAAACCCTCAAAGTTTACTGCACCTCTCACTACACCTGAGAGACCTAGGTCACAAGGTTTATGGCTTGAGGTAAAGAAAGGCGGTGAGAGGATTGGCAGAAAAGAGAAAAAATACAAATATAGGCAAAACTGGGGATGGAGGTAGAAATGGAAAATCGAAAGAGGAGGTAGAGAAAGATACATGGAAGAGCGGAGAAATGGAGGTGAAGAAACTGAAAAGAGAGGTGTTCAGAAGAAAGACAGCTACAGTAAGGAAATGTTGAAGGGAAGGATAAAAACGCGTGAGGGATGTATATAACTAGAGGCATGTAGTGTGATTTTGTTTCTGTGTTCCAAGACACATTGAAAAACTATTACTGGCTATGCTTGTTGAAGTAGAATTGACTGCTCGTTCTTTTTGCATGCACAGCCATTTGGCTTTACATTTGGTTAAACATATGAAAATAAACTTAGGTTTAAAATACAAACTGAAACTTGAGGTAAAACTCTCAACGTGACATCTGTCAATCCCCACTGAGCTGAGGGCTTCTGTTTCTGTGCACAACTGTTAGCACAGACGACTGAATACTAATGTGTGGTATATTATCGTCATCTTTTCATGGTCGTACTCCAGCACTCCCACATCTCAGATTTTGAGAGTTGAGTGTCTTGCTCAAGGGCACTGCAAAAGTTGGCTGTTGAGAGCATTTTCCCACCCACGCCTTTTCTCCAGCTGCTTTAGAGTTTTCTATTTCAACTTTCTGTATCCCCGAGGATTCACGCCGCCAAAGTTTGACTGTAACAAAATGTGTAGCAAAATAAACCAAGAAAAGCTGCACAACACCAAATATTTTTAAAACACTGACTCTTGTTTTAATGCTTGTTCACTTTTGTAAAAGGGTGAAAAGTGGCAAACAGATCTGAGTTTCTTGATCAAAAAAGAATAACTTTCAAAAGTAATTTGATTTCTTTTGCCTGAAGGATATTCCATACGCTTTTAGTGAAATATTTTGTTCAAGCTGTTATCTTGCACATCTCGTAGCCTACATTATCCCTCAAAAAGTTACACAAATTTTTATGTATTCCATGTAATCAAGAGTCAGTGATTTTTTGGAAGGCTGCAATCTAGTGAACAATATGTTGATGGGAGTAAAGAAGGAAGCAGTCTTGATTTGTCCAGTTAGGGGACAGGTTGGGGTGGAACATGTTAAAAAACACAGGACATTCCCCCAAGACTTTGGTGTTCAAATTGTGTGAACGGAGTCATATTAAGATATGTCCTCACTGTTTCTGCTCCATATCTAACCTCAGTAACTTCACTTGCCTAAACCTAGCCTACAAAACTTTATTTTAATTATGTGACTTTATGTTAAGTATGTAATGTCATTCTTGAGGGAGCATACTCATCGGATATGGATGTGGATGTATTCTTTTATTACACCTCTTTTAAAATGAAATCAAAGAAGAGGGAATACACTAACGTCCAAAGTGAAACATTACCGCACTGCTCTACCTGCTGATTTTTGATCAGCAGGTGAGCTGCTAGATTAGTGAGAAGCTGCAACAAGCTGTCATCCTAGGTCGTCACATATTTCCGTTTTGTCGACTTTCGCAACTACATATTACACTCTGGTTATCCTCCTGTGTCTCCTGGTGACATTCTTGGAAGTCACGACCATCACGATTGTAGTCTGTTGCACCATTTCTTTTTTTCTGGAGTGATATACTGTGACTGGAACTTGTTATCTAAACTATGTCAACAAAAATAAAAAAGGGTACTCGTCCTTTTGATGACAGGCTCTGATAACAATCAGCTTATAGCCCTTAAAGGGTGGTTTTAAGGAAATAAAGTTTACTGTTATATTTAATGATGATGGTTTTAGCCATCTAAACATGAGTGTATAATTTAATAAGCATCATTACCCCCATAAACATAAATGTGTGTTTAATGGCAGGTTTTAACTGTATAAATATGGGTTTGTTTTTTTTTTTGCGGTTCTGACACTTCTTCTGATCCTGTAAACCCTGATGAAGCACAGACTGGCTCTTTAATCCGTCACAGCCCCCCCACCCCCACAAACCTCACCTTTAAGTCTGGCTTTTATTGTAAACATAACTCACAGCATGGATGCTTAACGCTTTCTTCCTATGAATGAAGCCTATTTTATTCCCATTAAAAGGTCACATGATGAAGTGAATGTTGCAGAGGACTCACACAAACATATACATCAAACACACATGCAAACCCAAATACTCTACATATGCACAACAAAAATACCCGCAGCCAACTCTGTCTGCTATAAAATATGTTTATATGCAACCTCAGCTTTAGTGATTTAGTATAGAAGCTGGTGAAGTTTATATAGTGAAAACAGGTGGTGGTGAGTGTGTATGAGTGGGCCATAAACACATGCAATTCCATTTCTTCCTGAACCTATTGGGTAAACAAGTTTTAGCCTTTATTATTCAGTGGGTAGAATGGTGAATGGGTCCAGCAGACCCTTGACTTTCATGCAGGAGTCCAGTGTTTGCTTCCTGTCTGAAATTGATGGGCTTTTTTCTTTACCTAACCATGTGCCTCCTTCCCCCAATGCTAAACTTTTGTTGCCTTAACATAACCACACACAGTGTAATCCCACTGTGTGCTGTTGTTAACATCACGGCAGTGGCATCCTGGAAAGTCAACAGCAGACGCAAAAGGAGAACTAGAGCATTATATGTAGACCTGGTAGTTCACCTCAAAGCGGAAATATATGATAATTTGGGGTGAGAATGTGGTGAAATATCTGCCTCTTGCTGCTAAATGCTCCACTGTGCTCAATACCAATATGGCTGTCTGGCAACTGGTATTAAGCAGGTAGTGTACAATGGGTTCTAAGAGCTTCTCACTAACAGCACTGCCTAATGCAGCTGAAAACGACACTATGAGAGAGTTGAGAGTGGACCCAAACAGTAAAGTTATGGTGGAACACCTCAACAGTGAGCTGAAACTCACCATGAAGCTCCATGAAGATGAGGGCATCTGCAGATTCTGGCGATGGCTCATCATAGATTCATCACTACTAGAGACACCCTTGATATTGTCATTTGATACATTGGCATCATGAAGAGGCAGATTATGCTTTAAGCTTAGCTAGATGCTTCGTTACATCCTACAAAAAATGTCATAGACATGGAGAAGTGTTCATCACCTGAAGAAAAATGTAATCCTTGTGGTTTCTTGGTGATGCAAAATAACTGCATTTCTCCTCATAATCTAAGCATACAAACAGGCTTCCATAGCTCAGCATCCTTGTGTGTCTTTTAATTTGGTGATTTGATGATGTCTGTGGAGTAGGACCCCCTCACCTTAAAGACACTCAGCTGAAAACATGCTGCCCGTCACAGATGCTTGATTGGATGCAGAACACGACAGCTGTAAAAGTGGCTCCAGGTCTGTCTTTGGTGCAGAACGAACAGTAACTCTGAGCACTAAACAAACAGCAGCGGTGTCAGAGGTCTGCAGCCCCTCAGTTAAACTTGTGTGTGGTGATTTACACACACCATCTTCAAGCAGAGAAATGGCAAGCAAACATTTTTTATTGTATTCATTTTTTATGTGGAAACATATATTTTGGCTTCTGTTCACACACGTGCATTCACATACACACACACACACACACACACACACACACACACACACACACACACACACACACACACACACACACACACACACACACATTACAGCCCACGCAACAATTTCTGTGAATGCGCACACACGCGCACACATACACAAACCTCCTCAGCCCTCAGGCTAATTTCCTATTTCCACACGGCGCCTTGTCCTAATCCCTGGTTTGACTCTGACTCCTGAAGCTAAACCATACACACACAAACACACTCTTACATACACAAAGACTGCAGCCTTCCCACCAGCAGCCCTGAGGAAGTCCTGAAGGCCTGTTAGACCTCAACTCACTGATGCTCGGGTTGTTAGGTGACTTTGGGTATAGATCTTTATGGACTTTGCATTTGAACTAATTGAATAATGGTCATATTCTTTTTTAAACTTTGAGATGTTTAGATTCATTTTTATATTATTTTTAAGACACAGCACGAGGATGTAATAACACATAACCACAGGCGCACTCAGATCTGTGTGGGATGCTTTTATAGTTGCCATCCCAGGAAAAGTGTATGGATTCAGAGGATGAAGATGGGCATGCACAAATAAAACAACCACATTTGCATCAGATTTATAAACCCCTGCACATGTATAACTCCATACAATCAAGAATTATGTGCACGTCTGTTGCCAGGCTCACAATTATCCATATATGTCCTCTTTTTATTCTTGTCTGGATTTAAACCCGACACAGAGTGCGCTCAGTTTAGCCTTGACAATTTCCTCTTAGAGTGCCACAGGAGCCAGTGTGTTGCTGCAAACAGCTATTGTGCGCCAGTAGATGATGTGAGCCATAAGCCTTTTAATTGGTGGCACAAGGAAGCTGAATTCAAGATCTGCGTACATGTTCAATTGCTGTTTTTATTTACGCATGAAAAAATCATGTCTTCATAAATAAGGATATTATATCCACACAAACCTGCACTGTTATATGGCTGTTTATGTTTGAGACCTATGGCTTCCTGAAAACAGCTCCAAAAAATGTCATCTGGAACCTTTTGATTAAACATTTACCTCTGGTGATGGCAGTTGCTGTTTTAAAAAAAACAAACAAGCCTACACATCTTACAGTATAGCGAGATTGAAATAATGTCATTAAAATCGCATTTTCACCCTCTGTAACAGATGTGCTGCTTGGTTGCAGAGGCATTCGTGTGTAAAATACAGGACATTTTTGGACTTTAAGCTTATGTTGCATGGGAAAAATTTCACCTTATTAATGGTGTTTCCACATTGACTCGGAATTATCATTTCACAGATATTACAAGCAGCACTGTGCCTTTCCTCCTGAAATGCACTTCTCTTCCTCTTCATAAGGACTTCTTCTTGTAGCAAGTTTCCAGCAGTGTAGACACGTGTTTGACATCATTGCAACGTGCAACTGACTGAGAAAAACATGCCAGCGTTGACAAAAAGAACTGATATGCTCAGATGCAATTGCTCAGACACTTTTGAACTGATTTTCAACGAGAACAAAGCTTGATTACCAACCCTTCTCAGCTCACTTACAAAGGTTTGTGTTTCTAGGGAATAACCTACAACTAGACAACCATATCCTCAAAGCAAGTACTTTTTATGACGTGTTATATGTACAAGTGTCACATTCATTGTTTATGTGCAAACTTCTAATTTATGCATCCCAGTCTCTGATATTTTCTCTTGGACAGATCATCTTATGAATAGGAAGAAATAAATGTGACATTCCAAGAAGCAACATCACATTTATTTTTAAAACAAACATCAAAAGAAGTAGCAATTTGCATAATCAGAAACAGCCACCCTGACTGAACATCATATCATTCACAACATCAAAACAAATGAACGGAGAAAGATCCACAGAAGGTTTAATTTACAGGTTTACTCTGCGTAGTTCAATGTAAAAACACCCAAGAACCTAAAAAATCATTTACAGAATCCACATGGTTTGAGTGAGATACTATAACCTGGCATTTTTCCCCTTCATCACTTGCTTCACATAAATGAAATGCTTCTAGCAGTAGATGGGTGAGCAGCTCTTCAGTGGGACATCGCCCACTCTGCACATTCAACGGCAAGTGCGAAAAAAAATCCCACCATTTGTGAAACAGATTTAAATGAATTTGATTCGTTCCAAAACATCAAAGAGCAAAATGCAGTCTGTTGCTAAGCCAGACACTGCTGATGACCCCGAAATAGAGACCATGGATAAACAAACACACGCACATATTACGTATACACTCAAACACACAACAGTCATTGGTATTTTGCTTTTTGATGTGATAAATCTTAATCACAACTCAATGGAGCAGTCAGAGTGAAAGATGTGGTTCGGTGTGCTCAGTAGTGGGTCTGACACGCACACACGCACACACATAATTCATTCAATTCATTCCGCAAACTCAGTCCAGTGGTGGGCTCTGCAGACTCCCTGGGGACTCGCAGATTAGCCGTGGCCAAAGCCACTAATCCCACACATACCTACACACACACACACACACACACACACACACACACACACACACACACACACACACACACACACACACACACACACACACACACACATTAAGTGAGCCAAGCCGCCCAGCCTCAGTCAGTACCTCTGCCTTGAACTGGCCACATGCAATCTCATTCAAACAAGTCACTGAACAGCAAGGGGGATCTACTTTAGAGTGGTCTTCTACACACACACACACACACACACATATACACACACACACACACAGAAGAAATGAGAAACTGAGAGAGGGAGGTGAGGGGGTTTGTCTCCAGAGGGTTTACTGAGACCACTCTGCTCTACCTTTAACCTTTCTGTTCCTCCACCCATCTGAGGAAACCCATGTGAGGAACAGAAGAAAACCTTTAAATGCTTAACTGAGTTTTGTTAGGCTGTGACGCACCAGCAGAACAAATGATCCATATATTAAAGACCTCGCAAGGCTCTGCAGGAATGCATGAGAGGGAAAGATTTGGCCCACTCTCAAGAGTTTTCGTCCGAGGTTTCTAGAATAGTATTTAGTCACAACCTTGTTAGCAAGAGCACCGAAATGTTGAAAGGGGTACACTTCTTGGTTCACACCTGGTTTATCTGCATTTCCCCAACACGTAATTAAAGCCCATCTGCCTCCTGTTTAAAAAGAGATTTGTTTTGTAAGAAATCAAAACAAGAAAAATTTGAGGAGTGCTTACAAAAGGCTCATTATTTCCAAAAGAATGACAGCACCGAGACATACACTGTCCCAGAGGAAAGGTTTGCTCCTCACAATAGTACTTTCATTGTCTCATGGAAAATAAATCTGAGATCACTAAATTCTGATCTGCCTCTCTTAAACTCCCCCTCATGAGGAATAAGGTAAATAAGAATAAATCAACAGTTCTTTGGCTGTGCTCATAGGTTTCTTAGAGGTTAGACAACCCAGAGGAAAGTAAAATTCAAAATAAGATCTCCTGAACTGAGCTCAGTTACATACAGAAGACGTGCCGTACAATGAAGGGATCTTACTTGAATTGAATTTTACTTTCCTCTGGGGTATGTCGGGGTATGTGTTATGCACTTCATTCAGGTAGGTGGTTCAACAAACATGTAATCACTCCCCGGCTACAACTTTACCACAAGTATCTGATGGTTTCACAGCGGCTAAACTAATTGCACCGTAACTAAGACGAGGTCACAAAGTCAAAGGTTAAAACCACACTGGCTCCTACTGGGTGATTCAGTTTCCTAATATATGTGTGTGTGTGCGTGTGTGTGTTTGGTCTCTTCAGCACACAGTAACAATCACTCTCCTCCCGCTGACCACCAGCTCAATATCCTGTGTGGTTCCATGTGCTGGTTCAGATAAGTTTGCTTCTTTTCTTTTTTTCATCTTTTCATCCATACAGTTTATTTTTCTTGTGTACTTTGTCATTCTTTCACTTGTCTTCTATAACTTTCAATCTTCAATCGTCCTTGTGTTCCTTTCTTGCTCTCTCCTGCACTTTCTTTTCTTTTACAATAGGCTTTTCAGTTGGTCCACTTATGCACTCAACCCATCAGCTCAACCTGCTCTCAGTTCCCCAGATGTCTATTGGGGGAAAAATCCAGCACCAAACTAAAAGCAGATTACACTTCCTTCTTAAAATGGGAAGATGAAGAGAGCGAGAACAAGAGCCGGTCCACTTTTAAAGGATTACTGGTTTTAGCCCCTAAAGAAAGAAAGGGATACCTTTCCAATTTTAAAGGATTACCTTCGTGCCTTGAAAAATGGTAAATGCCCAAGAAGAAGAAAAAAATCTGCCCTGTGGGTTAGAGTTTACTAACAAGAATCTACACATTTTGTTTCAGGATTATCATTGCATTACACCTCTTTGGTGGCCCGTTGGTGGTCTCCTTTACAGCCTGAGCCCAACACAATCACATCTCCACATGAACTGTTTTATGAACCTGCTAAATTACTCCAAAAATTACAAGAACAGCTTGATTTAATTGGAATGGTCACCAAGATTCAACCATACTGAATTTTGCATGTTAGTAAAATATAAGCAAATACTAATCATAATTCTGAGCAACAAACACCACCCTTAAATTTGTTTTACCACGTAACACATATAGAGACCATCACGTGGTCATGTCTGAAATAAGTATTATTTTGGAAATATTATTTCCGTTATTTTCTGTCTCTTGGGCTGACCAAAATTTTCAGGAATCTTCAACATTATACAGTTATTGGAAACCTAAAGTATGATGCTGTATGTCAAATATGAAGCTATAAAGAGCAGCCATAACAGCTGTCATAATTTTCAGCTATGCTCAGTCCAACACCTGAAGAAAAAGCAAGGGAAGAAAAAACAAAGTCCGCACACTAGATTGTACTCCCATAGATATTTAATATAATTACCACCGAGGTGACGTTTCAAGCCACATGCTCTTTATCAGACAAGTGAACAATGCAATCCAGCACCTGATACTTGAATCCAGCATTGTCCTACTTTAGAAATAAAAACTCACTACTAACAGGGAGAAACAATACCACTGTAGAGGGCTAACATAACCACTATTTGCAATGAGTGATTACCATTCTGCATCAAGATGATAGGTGAAATCCACCCTTATTCACATTAGTGTATCGAGAGACAACGAAAAAAAAGGACAGAATTTTTTTTAAGTTACAAATTAGCAAGAAAAAGTAAAAAAGCAAGAGATTAAAAAATAGTGAGTGTCTATAGGGAAGGTTTTGGGTCCGATGGGGAGGCAAAAAGAAGAAGAATAATGACAGAGGAGAGAAGAAGGATGAGAAAGGAGAATATAAAGACAGTGGGAGGGCTCTTGGTATCCATGGAGGTAAATAATGAGAATCTCATGACATGGGGCCTCCAGGAGAGCGTCCCACTTTCCTCTCATTCCACTCCTCCTCTTCTTCTCCTCTCCCCCTTGTTTTCATCCGCACCCCTCTTAGCCGACTCCCTTTTCTCTTCCCAAATCCTTCTAGCCTTTCTCTGAACCATCAGCACACACACATATGAATTAAACTTGGCTTGATTTACATAAGAAAAGACTTTTTAAAAAATTCCTCATGGAGCAGATCCGAGACGGTCATTAATGATTAAACAGTGATTAGTGACGTGTCTGTCGTTTGACTCTTCCCTGTCTGGGATGTCATGAATAAATAGCTAATCTGTGACACAAATTAGCTTTTTTAATATTTGTGCCTCCCTGGAGGAATGTAAATGCTGTTTCCCCCCCCCCCCGTGTGACCTTTATATGTTTATTTATTATTTATTACGTTTGTTTGTTTCATATGTGATGTTCTCAATTTGCAATAAATTATGTGTAGTGAAATTGTCAGGAAGTGTCTTTCTGATCTCAATCTACTTTTTGCTGCAAGCACACCTAAAAATTTACAGCTGAACCTCCAACAGCGATCCCAAACCACAAAATTACCCTCCAGCTCAACGTGGTTTGAACATTGACTCTTACTTGTAATGAACTTAAAATTCGAATGATTTTATTACTCTAATGGAAGCGTTAAAAAAAATTGGAGTGCACCATTTACATAAGATATAGAGGGAGGAAGAAGAAGACAGGAAAGAGTGTAAAAACAAGAGGGGGGAAATGATGAACAAGAGGATGGGGAGGAAGATAAAGAAAAGGGTGAAAACATCGACTAGGAGGAAATCTAAGAAGAGAAATATAAGCAACAACAGAGCAACATGCACATCGTAAAGGACTTCTCTTTATGGTCCTTTGTTAAATGTAAGTCCAATATCCACTGGCTTTGTAGCTTTATAGCACTGGTTTAGTCAAACTAGAAGTATAAAAATATATATATTGCTAAAGTGCTTCCAGTTCTCTCCCAGTTCAATACTGAGAGACTACTGCATCCTTTTATCAAAGGCTGGACGATTGTAATGCTCTCCTTTCTGGTCCTCCAAAAAAAAAAAAAAGACACACCACTTGTTCAAAAATCACTGCAATGGGAACCTGTTAGTTTTATAATTGGTTTTAAGGTTCTTTAATTGAACTTCAGATCACTCAGTGATCTCGCTTCTGTTTAAATGTCCGATGTGATTTTTGTGAGTAGGATATATACGCACAAGATCCCGCTGGTCATCCAATAGCTGTCTCTTGGTTGGTCTCAGGGGCTGGGCTTGGACCCACAACACCAAGGCACTGCTTTACAGAACACTTAAGGATGGCAAAGAGTGTGTCTTTTTTGCTTTAATCTATCTAATTTCTTATTTCTTTGGTTTAGTCCTGTGTGTGTTCATCTGTCTGTCTGCAGCTTATGTCACAAACTACTGCACCAATTAGCCGAATATTTTTTGTGCAGATGTATGAGTGCATATGTGTTCTGTTTGCTGCACAGTGTCATAAAACAATGGGAGAGTAGGTAATAAGTAGATAAGTAGGCTATGTAGTTAAATGGTTTCTATTTCCTATTTTTGTGTTTACTGTTAATTACAGCTATGCTGTGCTGCAGTTTACTGACAAAGTAAATACCATTCAAAGTCCAGTCATGAATGACTTGGTACAAACGTATGTGAATGTTCAACAGGATGCTGTTAAACATTCACTTAAGTTTTGAGGAAGAACTCGCTAGCTTGCTCCCGTAAACTCATTTCCCCCTGTACAATTCACACCCTTTATGATGTGATGGACTATGAATTCAGTTTATGAAATGAACATCAGCCTTAGGGTCTTTAGGTCTTTGTGCCTATTCTTCAGTTTGGATGTTTTTAACAGACCAGCTCCCAGTCCCCCTCTGTCCAGTGTCCCCCAAGCTTAATTTCCGTCTCTCCTCTCAACACATATGTTGCCTTAACCCTCTCTTCTCCTCATGGACCCCTCTTTTCTAAACCTCCTCAACCCCCTCGCTTCCTTCTCTCCCAGATCCTTCTGTTATAAAATTCCTCCGGGCTGCCTAGGTGATGATAAGAGCATACGCGCGCACACACTCTCTCTCCATGGGTGCTGATGAGATCATGTGATGATTTAAGTGTGTTTATACCATTGGATTGACTCCAGAGTCAAACTACAGGTTGACTCTACATAAACCTTCTTGAAACATCCCCAGACATAGAAATGCGTGTATGTGTGTATTGTCCATAATGGATGTGTCTTCACTTTGGGGTCAGCGGGGGTAATCCCCATCTTTAGAGCAAGGATAATCACAGCCATCACTACAAGGGCAATCCCACACAAACACACACGGACACACACCAAGTCATACACACATGTTTATTGTTAACGGATTTCTGCAGTGTTGGTGAACATTATCCTTTTGCATCCACTGACTCTTTCTGCGTTCAAATAGAGCTCATTAGCTTGTGTTTATGACATGGAAAGTCATGTAAATAGGGTCTGGAACTCTGAGCTCTTAGAAAATTTTCACTTACAAGGTCTCGAATACCAAAAGAGGGGAGCGTTCAATATGGACTCTCTTCATGAAAACGGTGAACGCAACCCTATTTGAACGCAGCATATTCATACAGTTGGCAGCTTTTTATGATGCTTTTGCTCAAATTTTTAAGATTCATGATAAGATCTAATACTTTCTTTAGCACACAAAAGACTTATTTATTTCAAATTTTGGTCAAAAATTCATTAAATTCCTGGTAAGTGAGAACTTCTCCTTTTCCAAGATAATCCAATCTAATCTAATCAAGATGCTGATTAAACAGCATTGTTACTTCACAGGTGTGCTTTGGGGTGGTCACAGTAAAAGGCCACTCTAAAATGTGCAGTTTCTTTTGAAAAAAGACATGTATAAGGATTTCACTGGGCTATAAAAAATGCATTTTTTGGTTGCAAGCTGCCGTCAAAAAATGCACCTGTGTTTGTTGCCTGTAGCTTATGCCAGCTCGTACCGTAACCTAGGCATGTCCAAAGTCTGGCTGAGGGGCCCTCAGACCAATTTCATTCAGCCTTTGGCTTGACTTTCAAGATGTACTGTTGTCCACCACAAAATATTGGTTAATAAAACAACAAAGCTTTGCATTTTTCCCTTCACCTCACAGTGTCAGGACTATAATACAGATTCTGGACATGCATCAAGTATGAACTGATGTGTTTTCATAAACAGACAGTAAACAAGCAAACTGAACGGTTACCATCACATTTTCTGCTTGGTAGCAGATATGGCCACAGCAGTGTAAAGTTGATCGTGCATTCAGGAGTGGTGTTAAATTTAATACATTTTTACTGAAAGATGAAACTGCTGTGTTTGCTCCTTGTACATTAACTCAATGCCATATTTAAAAATATTGCGTTGAAAAAAATGCTTTTTACTTCTTTACAAGAAGTTATGGCCAACAATTGTGGCGATGATGCACACTGACACCACAAACTACAATAACAAATACAGTGGCTTTCTTGTACTTGCTTCACAATAAAAGTCTCCATGTAATTCCCTTTGCAGTCAGTCAAACAAGCCCTGATACAGCTTTATGATAGCATGTTTATGAATTATCTTTCAACTAAAATGCCTCAGGATTGACTTTATACTCTACAAAGATCATCAATTTGGTTGAAAGTTTGGTGTCCACATTTAAATAATAATAAGAATGGATAAGGATCTAGGTTATATGGCTAGCTGTTAATATCACTCAAAAGGGATATTAACAGCTAGTAATAAGCCTTTTTTTTACTACATTGACACACATACACTAATCTTGTGTGTATGTGTGTGTGTGTGTGTGTGTGCGCGCGCGCGTGTGCGTGTGCGTAGGTGTTCATCGTCAACTTTGCCCATGAAGAGGATTCCTTACATGCCCAGCATGTGACAGTAAGCATTACACCCCCATCACTCTCCCATGTGCTGCTGTCACTACATATTACAAGCTACATACTCGCTAACACACATGCACATAGACACATATATGTACAGCAACCTGAAATGCAAAATCAACACTTTTAGCAAACACATATGCAGACACTCAACATTTCATGTTATATTACAAACACATGCACACATCCTTAGAGAGGCTCCCATCAGAACCTGCAGCACACACACTCCTTCTCTCTCTCATCACCTCCAGAACTGAACCCAACTTTGTTCAGTGTGTGTGTGTGTTTTAACCGTGCACTCCCCTGCTGAGTGACAAATCTTTCTGCCAAAGAGGCAATCCGTCAAGCCTACACACACACACACACGCACACACACACACACACACACACACACACACACACACAGACCCACTGTCTGTTATGAAGATAGAATAACAGTAGCTTCAGATGATCCAAACCAATTCTCAATACAGAGTTCTCCTACAAACCTGCAGTTGATACACAGATCACAGCAGGAATGCGTACAAAAAATGATCCAGACCAAAGTCATGTCAATGTGTGTGTGAACTGTAATCACACTAACAGGGAGAGGTACACACACACCGAAACACACATGCTCTGGCACATGCTAACAGACACACACATGCTATAGTTGGAACAGAGTTCTCTGATTTGGTTCGCTCAGCGGGGAATCTGTTGTCACAGCAAGGTTTCCCATGGCTGGACTTTAAAGGGAAAATACATCTAAAAACTGTTTTCACATCCTTTAGCGCAGCCATGAACACTGAGTCTTATACACTGCCTGGCACTGACAAGGAAAACGCTCAGAACATATGATCTATGCCAAAACCCGACAGCTAAGGGTCATGTTTAGGGAATTTTACGTGTAAATGGTTGATTTCATTTGGCAGATTCATTGAACATCCATTTTTATTTTGGGCTTTAGTGCTTCAGGGAATCAAAATATGATATATTTTATATATACAGTGGATAATGTCAGAATTTGACTGAAATTCCACAAAATGGGATCCTGGTTGCTCTTCCATGAGTTTGTTCATCTGTAGAACTGAGATGTGTATTTTTTAAATGATCCAGATGTTGTATTTTAAATTCAGCAATGGAGAGGAAATAAAATGCTGAAGAGGGAGCAGAACAGAATTTCAACCAGGAGCGACTGATTGGAAAAAATTAAAATATTTGATAAAACCCAGTCTCTCTTAAAAATGAGATCCTGTATCTCAGTGAGATTACCTGATTGAATAAAGTTTTTTTTTGTTTGCTTGTTTTTTTTTGTTTTTTTTAAGTATGCATAATATGGAAAGTTGATACTGAGATATGTGAGGAGTCTTTGGTCATTAGATCCCCCATTGTCATGTCATCATTTTGTGTGGGTAGTCGCAGCATGAGGCCCACAGAATATTTCCCTCAACACTGTAATAATGCCAGCCTATATTCTTGAGGATTAATAACAATTACAAGTTGTTAGGCCTTAGAAATCAAAATTATCAGCATTTTCAGTAAAAGTTGATTGATAGTTTAAGTGAAATGTGCAAAAAAAAAAAAACTTAATAAAAAAAATGGGATTGCACTTTGCAATGGTCACAATAATTGTATTGCAGAGGCTGCGTTCTTAATTCTCATGACGTTATTGAAAGAATTACACACATGATCAAAAGCAGAAATCTAGAAAAGCATAGAGGGCATTTTAAGATGTTGGTTTCCTAATATCACATTTTTGGCACGTGTTCTAAAACTCAAGAGACACAAACAGCATTATTACCTGACGCTGTCCTTCAGCGTTTCGGGCACAAGTGACTGATTTCTGTCTTTTTTTATCTGTAATATTCCATCTGGTTCTGTTAACGTACTGCAGCATAGAAAATAAGACACAATTTCACACTGCTGTTTTCTCATGTTTATGTACCAAGCCTCAAGAAATTAAATATGTGTAATTTCACCCCTTGAACACATTAATTAGGAAGGAGTTGACTCTGATAGATGACTCGGTGATTCTCTGAGGATCAGTCTCCAAACTGAAAGCACAGCTGTGGTCAGAAGCCCCACTGAATGTAAAGTTTAGACAAGCATTTCCCACAGAGTCAGACTCCCATTTAGCATCCGCAGAGCACCTCCAGGTTATACATCTTAATGACATTACATTTTTCCGCTGCTCTCCTCCGGCTTGTGGCTTTGGAAGAGACTTGTCCGTGTTCACAGAGGCTGAACGGTCTGTCCCAGAGACGCAGCAATAACACATTTCAAAGCTGGTATGTGCCTTTCAAAGTTCAGCTGGTATTTGCCTTTAAGCTCTTACCGCTCTTACCAGCATTTATATACACAAGATTGCAGAAGGGCAGAAACCTCCGTGAGAGTTTATTTGTATCGAGAGGAGCAGGAAAGTCTCTCAGGTCACTTTATAAGCCTGGTAGATTCTATTTGGGTTCTGATTTTACACAAAAACAGAAACGCGATTCACTGTAATCTCTCCATCACTGTCAGGCACAGAAGATTCAGACTCTGTATGTTTTCTCTCTCTTTAGACATAAATGAAAATACCTGACCTGCTCCTGCACCTAGCAGGGATACACTGAACTGTACACTCCAGACACACACTGGCTCACTTATAACCGAACCATCCACAGCACCCACTGCAGCAATACGCCTGCAGGTACGTCAGGCAATAATTTGCACATTTTTAACATTAATCACACTTTCAGAAACA